>NC_143014.1:104965148-105170148 GCF_055824585.1 Amblyomma mixtum | reverse complement strand
TTATAGCATTAACGAGAGGGCGGCACTTATCGTAATTAGGCTTAAAATGAGGTACGAACTGAAGATGGTACGGAGCTCCGCTCCTCATGAAAACCAGTTAGCCGAAAGAGTCTTTGAAGACATAGAATCGACAATGAATAAATTAAAAAAAAAAAATGACGCCCAATTTACCAGGCTAAGCTTAATGCAACTTAGGTGCGTTAGCATGTTCGCCCTCGCTTAGAAATGGTTTATCTTTGTTTAATAAGCTTGAAAATTGTAGTTGCACCCAACTGTTTTTGCATTCGTTCTTCTGCTTTCCTCTTGCGGTAAGTCCCCTGAGTTGCTCGTTGCGATTCGAGTTGCCGTTCCCTCCTCGGCAGTCTCTGAAGCCAGTTGTACACGCCTTCCTATTGAACATTCCTCCTGCGACCTCACTCTTCGCTCCTTCTGACTTCTGCATGCACACGAAACCGCGTTTCTCGCTCATCATCTTCACACCCTCTTTCCACTCAGCTGCAGCTGGCGCGGCGCCCTCCTCCCATTGGCTGCAGCTGGCGCGACGCTCATCCGAGCTTACCCGATTTACTCCGAGGCTTCACCCACAGACAGGACGGTTTTTCCGCTAGCAAGGCATTTACTACTAGCGTACTAAGACACAGCAGACTGCACTGATCAGCGACTTCAATACCAAGGTGGGAAAGAGGCAGGAGACCAGGCAGTGTGTGAGTGGGAAAGGTTCTAGGAATAGCGGGGGGAGTTAATATAGTAGAGTTCGCAGAAGAAAATAATTCACAGATCGTGAATACCTTTTTCCGCAAACGGGAGAATCGAAAATGGACTCGGAAGAGCCTGAACGACGAGACTTAAAAACAAAATATACTCCACATTGTGCGCGCTTCCTGGCATCGCTCAGGATGTGGAGGTACTCGGCAAGGCGAGATGTAGTGAGCATAGGATGGTAAAGCCTCGAATTAGCCTAGGCTTGAAGAGAGGACGGAAGAAACTAGTAAGGAAGACGCCTATCAACGAGTTATTGGTACGAGGGAAAATAGAGGAAATCAGGATCTTGCTGCGGGATGGATATTCTGCTTTAACCAAGGACGGCAACCTTAGTTTTCAAGCAATGAGTGATATTCGCACAGATATCATACGGAGTGTGCAATAGAAGCAGGGGGTAGGGTAGCTAGACACGCGACCACCAAGCTGTCGCAGGAGACGAAAAACCTGATAAGAAACGTGAAAAACATGAAAGCCTGCAATTCCATAGATAGAACAGAACTGGCAGTACTGTCAAAGCAAATAAATAAGCGCGACATTAACCGATTAAGAAAGTATAATGTGAAGAAAATTGAGCACGCTCTCAAGAACGGAGGTAGCCTAAAAGCGGCCAAGAGGAAACTAGGCATAGGCAAAAGAGAGAAGTACGCACTGAGAGACGGGAATGCAGTGTCATTACCAGTTTAGATGAGATAGTTAAAATATCTGAGGAATTTTACACAGATCGGTGCAGTAGCCGAAATAATCAGGACGATAATAGCGGAGGCAGTGATTCGGAGCAATGGGACAGCCTGCTGTTAACGAAAGAGGAAGTAAAGAAAGCCTTACACGCAATTCAAAAGGGAAAGCGGCTGGTGAGGATCAGGTAACTGGGGATATTTTGACGGACGGTGGAGAGAGTGTGCTAGAAAAACTTGCCACCCTGTATACGCATGCTTCACGACCTCGAAAGTACCAAGACCTTTGAAGTACGCTAACATCATTTTAATCTATAAGAAGGGGGACGTCAAGGACTTGAAAAAATCAACCGGTCTGCCTACCATGCGTTGTCTACAAGGCATTCACTAAAGTAATTGCTAATCGAATTAGATGAACCTTAGACTTCGATCAACAAATGACCAGGAATATAAGTCACTGATCGAACAGTGGAAGCACGCGCAAATTGGAGGAGCAGAGGGATACTAACGATGGCAGTGGAAAGAAAGAGCATTGAGGGCACAGGAAAACTAATGGCATCAATTTCGTTTCGAACGCCTACAAGTGAAGCAGCCGCCCACTCAAGACACTTGCGTAGCGTGCAGAGACTTGACTCGAGCGCGCTGAATTTTAATGCAGGGATGCGTTTCACGGCTACATTTTCACCACTCTTTGCTCGCAGATTTCTGTCCATCCATCCGTCCGCCCGTCCACCCACACCATGAGAAAACGTGCGAAAAATAATAGCATACTCGCAGAGGTAACACGTTTGATTGAGATTCGAAGCCGCGTCTTTTCGGTGCCAGTATGCCTTGCGTCGACGCAAGTAAACGGCGTTGCTATTCCTTTCGAATGGCATGCAGGTCGTAGAAGGCTATGCAAAGAAAACTTGCGCGAGTAATAGTTAGCTTGCAATCAGTGCGAAATAAACAACACCAGCGTTGCTAAAACTGGCGCGAATTTCGTACGTAGCGAATCACAAGCTAGAAAGCAGATATTTATACAGGGTGTTTCATCTAAGACTTTATACAATTTTTAAAAATAGGCTTTGTAAGTTAGAAGAGCGCTTCTTTCGGCATAACATTGTCACCGGTGTAGTACATCAGAATACAGCTAATATGTGCTAACTAGCAAGATTGTTAATTAATATTGAACAGTTAACTTGTTAATTATTACTGTTAGGCTATCTAATTACAGAGAGGCGTGTAGCTCACCGTAAGTAACATCCATATTAGTTTTTAGAATTTCTAAAGCGTGGTTACCCTCGGCGCTGTGGCCCAACAAATTTGGGCTGCGCTGCGCCGAAATGCATACGCTTTCGAGAAGCTTGCAGGCAGCGCGTATCTCGTCGAAATAGCCAAATTTGTTCGGCCACAGCGCCGAGGGTAACCGCATTTTCAAAATTATAAAAACTCATATGGATATTAACCACGGTGGGCTATTAACAGGGAAACACCCCGTATGAAAGCACCGTATAAGAGCTAAATTATATCCGCTTGTCAATGCACAATATCCTAGTGAGATGAATTTAGACAGACTGCTTGAAAACGTTGTAGTTTTCTCACAGCAAGAGCCACATCTGCGACGGCCCCCGTGAAGTCGCGGGTGCCACTGTGCCACGCCGGTTGTGCCTCGTGAGAGTGGTACGCGCGTTCGTTACACGCCGATAAGCGCTTCCAGACGCTTTCAACGTAGCCCGGCTTTCGAGAAAGCGCCAAGTGAAAGACGCAGCACGGCCGCCTGGATCGGACGCGCGGCGGGGTCCACGTCCGATGTACACATGCATTCCTGAAGTGGGGCAGTCTTGGCGCAGCGCGGACCAGACCGCAAAATTTTTTTTCAGGGGACTTTCATATCTGAGATGTGATGCATGCTGCAGGCAGTTAAGGTGAAATGATTAAATCCATGCCTTCCTCTACATACAGGCATACAGGCACATCTCTTCCATCATCACAACACCATTGATGGCTCAAACGTGGTGTCGCAGTTCACACATTAGAATGCACCTCCGGCCAGAGAAATCATTACACGGCAGAACGCGTCTATTCTGCGCTTTTGTTGGAAACGGCCAACAATTAATTGAGGCTAAACATTATCTCAAACGATTAACACACCCACATGTTTTTCTCAAATCAAATGTTTATTAGTACATCAAAACTTTATTCCCCAGGAAGAAAATAGTGACGTTTAATTTTTCACACCCCCGATTTTTTTTTTTTTTTTGCCAATTTCGCAGTTCACTGAAACGATTTTCTCTCGCTAACTAAAGTCAGCAAGCCCAAATTCGACAAGCCGCAATTTCGTTAACAAGTAAGGAAAATTGAAATGTCATGTTTTGTTTCCAAACATTGTGGGGCCTCGCCCTGCTCCGTCTGAAGCCCCACAACATTCACAAAGCAACCATTGAATTAGATGATGTCCTTTATCAGGTATCTGCTCTCTGTGCTGTAAGCACATTAGCACTAAGCGGCAGAATAATTTCAATTAACACAGAGAGCAGAATACAAACTCACAAATACGACCACATTATTGTATGCTCTGCGTCCCTTCAGATCAACAAAACTATCCTCAACCAACATGTCAAGCTTCTTACGCTAATGAACCGTCTCTCAGTGAACGTGAGTGTTTACATCGGCAGAAGCACCGGGGAAACTGAATCCGTCGTCCACTATGTCGCCGTCGTCGTCGTTGCAGTTGAAGTCGCAGCAGTGGTTATAGAAAAGTACAATATATATCTTGACAGAAAAGTCCCTGACGTCAACACTTCTGAATCGTGTGATCACCACATGACCGATGAGAACGGAGCGCTGCCGAATTCATCTGCTGGACACTGACTGCACCCTCTCTCTGATGGGATTCTCGACTCGTTAAAGACTTGCTAGCCGTCGAAACGAACTTGTCAACAGTGAACCACACAAATTTGTGGAAAATATGGCAGCTAGTAGAAAGATAATTAAATTCGCACTTAAGGGCTAAAGGATACAAGGGGGAAGGATCTGCTTTCTAGATTTACGCAGTTGACGAAAATCGTGAGCAGCGCTCTCATGGATGCCTTGGGTAGAAGCTCCTTTTCAATCTCCGAGGTAACAATTCGACAACAACAATATGCATACCATGGTGTACTCAACGCATGATTTATGCAGTTCAAGAACATGCCTTCAGGATAGTCGCACGTGCGCACATCAGGGCACAGCTTATGACAAAAATACGCCGGCCACAGGTTTCGCTGTTCGCGCAGTGTGGTGTGTTTTTAAGCCTGAGCGCTCCATATCTGTCAAGGGTGAACGGGACCCTCGTCGTCACCTTTCCGGGTCCAAGGAGCACCAGGAGTGCTACAAGAGCCCGCTACGTCACCAAGCAGGCGGGTATTTGTTACAAAGGCTGCACATTTTTCAACTGGACATTTCATATTGTCAGAAATAAACGATCGGCGCAGGCTTAAAAAAACAAGAGAGACGTTTGGTTAAAGTTAAACAAAACGTTCACAAAACAAGCTGCTATCCAAGAAAATCTTTCTTTTCACTGTATTTTTTCTTTCACATGGCGCTGCTGGGTTAGTGAATGCTAAAGCAGCACGTGGCTATGTGTGCGAGCTCGCAGAACAAGTCGAACATTAAAATTCATAGCAGTTTTTTTTATAATGACTGCTCTCAGATGACACGCTAATATCGGCATGTTTCCAAAAGGTCGGTTCATCATTGTTTTGTTCTTTGTGGAGTTGGAAGTAATTAGAAATTAGTGACATTTAGAATAGGGTGACGCTATCGGTTACGGGCATAGGGGAATAGCAGAGGGGGTAGTGCACAGGCGCCGGACAAAAACGCCCTTCCCTCCAGTTATTGTCGCACTGGCCCCACGCTATTCCTATATGTCCCTAACTGATAGCGTCACCCTATTCTAAAAGTCCCTATTAAGTTTAGAGGACTAAAGGCGCCACATTTGAGCGTCTCAACGAAGAACTGAGTCATATTAAAAATACTGTCCCACTTGCAACCGCCCTAAAATTAAATGTGATTTTTTTTCGTCTGTCTCACGATTTGTGGGTGTTTCCCAGTGCCTTACAGTGAGTGAGCAAAAATGAATACTCGCGCGGACGCTGCGTTGGCGGAGCAATTGGCTGACCCCCAGAGTCACCATAACTCCTCTTAATCGCCACGGTGGCGCTCTTCTTCCGCCCAGCTTCCGGGGTGGGGAAAACAAACCGTTCTGCATGAACCCTGCAACTTCCGGCTGCCGCCGGAAGAAACCCCCTTCAACGCCCCGCTGAGCGGAAGCAATTGCTACGAAATGCGCTTTTCTCTTCGTTTCTTTCTTTTCGAGCAACACGCGTGCTGCCATCTTTGAACGGCCTGGCAAGATGGGCCGGCGCGCGAGCCTGCAGCCTCACCAGGCACGCCCGGCCGCCCCATCTGCCGACCCTAATCCGAAATACGCGGATCAAGCCCTGGCGCGCGACCCATTGCATTTCGGTTAATGAATTTATCGCGACCCAGCGGGGCATCCGAAGCGGTGGGCACGGCGGGCCGTTAAAAGGAGAACAGCCTTCCAGACCGTCGGCGATGTGTCCTTGTTTTCTGCCTTTCTGATTAACATACGGCTCCGCCTAGACTACGACTTGGCTACGACTTGTCTGACTGCAAGGGCGGATTGAGCGGTCGACTAGATCGGGAACTGAAAGCGACAACTTTTTGCTTGATTGCGCGGCACGAGCCGGGGCGCCAGTCGCGCGCCATTTCGCTCCGGGACAGAAGTGGAATAAGGCGGGCGTCTTCAGCCCGACGTGGTTTTACGGCCGCTGTGGCGCAGACCACACATCTTCTAATTAGGCCTAGCCTACCGTTACGACCGGCCAAGGCTAACGGCTTTCCTGGGGAGGCATGCGGGAACACAAAACGACCCGTCAACCGCTCAACCAACCACGCGACCGCTCCATCTGACGTGTGTCGTCGTTAGTGGACCCCTGACCAATGGGCTCGTGCAAACAACCCTTCCAAGACGATGGGGGAAAACAAAGCGGGAGCTGTAATAAAAAGGAATAAAACGGCACGACCGCCCCGTGTGCCTGTCACTGGCGGCCCGCGGCCATGAAGTGTGCGGCGAATAAATTACGACGCGCCGAAACGACTTTTATCGCCCGACGCTGCGCGTTTTGCCTATGTCGGAGCCCGCAGTCAGACGGCATGAAGCTGCATTCAGGTTGAAATCTTCTCTACATCGTGAGACCGCAAAATATTTTCGACTGCTTCAGTGGCAAGGCAGAATGACAACACAGAAAGAAAGGAACCAGCGGGGATCAAGTACTGATAAATCGGTGTTATCAGGTTATCTGCTATGTCAGCCAACCATGGTGTTCGGTGGTACATATATGTTACCACCAACCAATTTAAATCAATGATGCAAACCACAGACTTTCTCAATATCACCTGTTTCTATCGTTTATGTCTACGTTTCGAATGATTCTACATTTTCGAATGTTTCTATCGTCTCAACTTCATGCCTTCTTAAGTAAACCATCGTGCAAGAAACCGCGCCAGACTGGGGCCAAATTACGGATCGCTTTCAATATCAAAACAGTCTCAAAATGTTCTCAAAGCCCCGTTCCTATTGGTTGGCCGTGACTGGCGGGCATATTGGTCTTTTGCGTCACCGGCAGCAGCGGTTTTCGCCGTGAACGTGGCAGGACTGATGCTGTTGCGCACCTAATTTTGCCAGCTAAATCAGAGACTTTTTTGCGAGCGAAAAGGCATGTCTCAATCGTTTGAGAGAGAAAATGGCGGCAGTATACTATCCTATAGGCCGGTTGCGTCGACGCGAGCAACGGCGTAGGAGGGTGCACGAAGACGCTTTTGACTTGACTCGAGAAGGAGACTGCGCAGTGGCTGTGCTACGAACTCGCCTATGAACTCGAAGGTGCGCAGGCGAGTGGGCTGTCAGTGCGGCGGCAGGTGCTATAAAACGCGAAGCATGCACAGAAGAACGACTAGTCCGTTCGTCTTTATAGCAATTCCATCCATCATTTGGTAACCAGTTTTTCAAGGTTTCCTGCACAGTCAACAACCAGCTTGCCTCCGTTCTTGCCCTGTTAATTTATCATGACCCGTGTAGGCTTTCGCCTGGAATTTAACAAGGTATTCTGAAAACGGCTGCCATAGACGATTACTATAGCTATTACCGTGTAACATATTAGTTTTCTACGTAATGTTAAATATGCATGTACCGTTTCCACAACGATAAGTCGTATTCAGACCTGCTGGAACCCATGTGAGTATTTCGACCAGACAACATGAAAACATGCAAACTATCGCTTGCAGCTTTCCAGATCCAGAGTCGTCCCTGCGTGGTCTGGCGATCGTGACGTTACTACTGCAGGCGGGCGGCAGGATATGTGTGCTTTGCGACATAGCACTGATGCACGGCGGTTCGGTCCTCCTCCTCCTCTGAGCCAGCTCGCACGTGTTCGCAGCGTCGCAGCTCGCAGTGTCGCATGTGTTCCAGCCATGCGTTCCGGTGTTCTCATGTCTATTCATTTAAGGCATTTAAGCCAGGGATCTTTTCTGATGAGATAACCAACTTTCCTCCATCTGCACGTTCACTCCACCACCGATGACCCTGCTCCAAAAAGGGAGCAGTCAATCACAAATTGCTTTTTGTAACGTTAATACGATAACTCAATCAGTGAGCGGTAATAAAAGACGGAAAGATTAAGGTATGCTTAACCTACAGTGAAAGCACGGCCGGTCACACGAACTGGAGGATGTCAGTTTGGTCACACTTCGCTTCAAAACGCGGCTGCCGCGGCAGGGACTGACCTAGCGCTGCGTGCGGGTGGAGTGCAGGACACGACTAGAAAGCGCTGTGCACGAGAGACGCACGCCTGATCTAAAGCGTTATTCTGCACCGTGGACAGCCCCTTTCAATCCCTCCTTCCCAGCACAGTCCACGACCCGCTTACACAAGCAAATTAGGCAGTCTAGTTCCAAGTCCAGCCTTATTCGCAGTTCAGATGACGGTGCTAGAAGTGGTCTAGACCCTCCGCTGGATTTGAGGAAAGGAAAGGCGCATAACTGGCTCACTTTGCCGATGGACACCTCAACCGCGCCGTGAGGGGAAAACACGAACGCTAACTGGAAACAAGCTTTTAGTCGGCGTTCGTGTTTTTCTCTGAGGGCCTGGTTGAGCTGTCCACCGGGAAAAGTGTAACTCGTGATTCTGGTGGTGTGACATTGACTCGGTCGTTGTACCCCCTGTGTTTGGCTTTTTGACTGAGCTACTACAGTTTTTGCAGAAATAGCAAAGACCTTCGTTATGTACCGTACAGCTTGAGTGCATAACACTTATAATGAGGCGTATTTTTAAACAAGAGTTGCAAACACATTTTGATGACGCATAGATCCGCTTCTAGAGGCCTAACAGTTATATCAGATTATCTTAGTATACTTCGCGCATGCGTTTTTTTTTTTTATTAGCAGACAAGGGTAGCCTCGCTGAGAAGAACCAGTAACTTTCCTGAATAAGGCCTAGTGAAGAAATAAGGAAATCGGATAAATGAAAGCATGATCGAACATGAACGGGGACTCTCCGTGTCCTCAACGTAATTAAGACTCGGCATACGTTCCGCAAAAACGAGTGGCAGTTACCAATCAGTAGAAATTTTCTTTGCGTTAGCCAAGCAACCGTCGTTTCGGCGTTGTGAGTGTTGCTTTGAGAAAAGGATAAACTTAACTTTAGCAGAAACTTCGGAAAATTGGAAACTTCTCAGCCATATAAGTTCATGTTGTCTTTCTTCAAGTTACAATGTCGTGTTAGCGTCACCCCCGCGAACAATCACATAATCACCTCGATCTGTGTCACCCGTTTCCAGCCACATTTGCTGTTGCGTTGCATTAATAACTATTGCAAATAATACGTTCAACTGCAACTGATAGTTGTAGTAGTAGAACCCTTTATTTCAGAACACAAATCAAGTGCCCCAAGCGTGCTTCGCCGAGCACGTCCTCTTCACGAGAAGAAGCCAGCGAGTTATTAACTTTATCTTTAATTGAGAAGTAAGGTGGCAGTAATTCCATTACTTTTAAACCCCATAAACCATAAACCAAATCGCCTAATTTTCATTTTTAGTGCAGCGAAAATGGTCTTACAAAGGTTTAAATGGTCTTCTATTCCTCCATTTACCGGTCGATGCACTTTGGATTGGAGGGACATGATGTAATTGCAAGGGTGCGAAGAGTGTCACTTTCACCGTTCACCAAGACTTTCTTCCACAAGCTGCACACTGTGACATGTCCGTGAAAATATTGCTTCAGAAAAATGACATTTATGTGTCGTCGGTAAATTGCCGTCTGTTTTACGCTCTAGAGACATTTGAGCATTGTTTCGTCAATTCTTTAAAAACGTCGATGAAAAACCTCGTATAATGGACCGGCAATGTGAATCTGTTGTTGCAACAAAATTACCTTTGAGCAAACGATTGTTGATCTTAGCGAACTGCATGACCAGACAACCAACCGGACTGACCCCCCCCCCCCCCCCCCCACACACACACACACACACAGTAAGTAGCCCGAGCAGGATTTTTACTAGGTGGAAGCTAGAAGACCCCACAGTGCCCGACGAAAAGGTCGTTAGAGGCGACGCAGAAAAAAATGCGCCACGACAAAGAGTTGAATCGAGGGCACAGGATGAAATGCGCACTCAAAACTTTTTCTCAGCGTAACATGCAGCTGAGTTTTATCTGGCGGTTCTTTGTCTGCTGACATTTTTATACCGCTGGCTTCAGGTCATAATGACCGCGAATGAAGCCAACTTTACAAACAACAAGCTTGAAATCATCTCACACAGTCTTTCCCGTGCAGTTACCTTGACAGTGGAGCCACTTTCCAGATTCCTGCCGCGGGGTGGCAGCGATATCACTCTTCCATCGATCTGGGAGCGCGTGCCCGAGGGCTCCCCGAGATTAATCCTCTTTTCTTAACGGGCGCCGAAGGCATCCCGCGCGGACAACGCTAGCGCGGGGCCCCGCTCGGGCACGAAAGGGGTTCGCGCCTCCGCCGCCACAGCTCGGGGCGGGCAAGGGTTGGTTGGCCGACTGTTCAAGGGTTCCTTTGGGGGAATCAGGGGCACGCAGCTGTAACCCCGGTAGCCACGCTTCCGAGCAGTTGGGCCCTGTTTTAATTCGGCAGCTTAGCGCCGGGCCGGAACTCGCCGGGCAGTCTGCACGGCTCGGTCCTCGTCGGGGAGCCTCCAATTAGCAGCGCCACCTCGCCGCGGTTAGCCGCGCGGCTTCTGTGAGCTGCCATACAATCCTCCCGGACCTGACCGGACTTTTGCAGGGCCTGCGGGAAAATCTCCTGGAGATAGGAATGCGGACCGGCTCCTGCGGCCGGCTCGGATTAGGGCGGCGAGCTAACAAGGATAGTTTCCAACCTGCCGAATAATATCTCTTCCCGGCAACAGCGTTCTCTCTGCGGCAGCGGGACAGGTCAAGTTTTCCTTTCCCGCTTCACTGGGGAGTTGGGCCGAGAAAAGCCGGCGCGATGAGAGCGAGTTACTACTTTCGAAACGAGCTGCTGGTCTGGCGTGCTATCCTGCTCCCCTGTGCAGTGTCGGAGTGCCTGGCGAAAAGTAAAAAGACAAAGCGCGGAATCTAAGCATACGTAAAGCAATAAGATGAACTGTAAAGAAACACTTCATCCTTCGAACTGAGCCTCGACGCATACTTTGCTTCACTTTTGCTGCGCGGTGAGTGGTGCAGCGTCATTATCGAAGGTTATATGCTGCCATCATACCACAAAGCATTCTGAAGCATTTCATTCGCAATGCTTCATTGACGCTGTTAAACGAAGTTTACTGAGACGAGCCGCACCTGCGCTTCGGCCGGCAACCATTTTTCTGGATCACGGTCTGGGTGTAAACATGTCGGTGTTCATGTCACTATCAGCAAGTTTCGTCGTCTTGTACGGTATCATTGAGACGTTAATAAACGTTTTTAACGTACCAGAGACGATTAGCGGAGACGCATACTGGTTTACCGGACGTCGGCTGCGCAGGCGCAGTGACCCCGCCTAGCCCCACCCATGTCGCTGCACGTGTGCAGCAGTCGCCCGGTGAACCAGTATGCGTCTCCGCTAATACGTCTCCGGTACGCTAAAGACGTCTGATATGGAAGCAGAACGACTGCTACTGTGACAAGCTGCTGTGTGCGAGACGAGCTGAGACGAAAACACGTCAAGCTTAGACAGCATACGCATGCACCACCAATTACGCAGAAAAACACGCATTATGCGAACTCGAATCAAACGAGATGCAATGTAGATAGTACATACAAAAAGAGAAAACATTTATCAGCATAAAACGCCGCTAAAAACACCCGCTTCGTGAATAAATTCATTTCAGCCGCACTCGCTCACTTGCTGTCTACGTATGCGCTACCCTCAAACAGTCTGCTTGGTTGTCTCTGCCAAAGACAGCCACCTTCTGTGCCATCGACAGCGTTCGGTTCTGTGCCGTGCTGCCAATCAAACAAAAAATCAGGCAACATGACATTTCAACTTTAGATCCCCCAGATAATTTTATGTTCTTTGAGCTGCCTACCATTATACTGGTGGTGGTGGTGGAAAAACTTTATTGTCATCAAGACAAGGAGGGTGAGCGATTAGCTAGGGTCGTCAGGAGGCGGGAAGTCCACGTTTCTGGGCGACCTCTAGGGCCCAGCTGACTGTCCGGAGTTGTGTCTCCGGATCCGAGATGAGCAGCGCAGTCTCCCCCTGATTCTGGCTTGAGGGTTGGAGTCCCTGATGGTGGTGTAAGTCATTAGGTCACTCGTATAGTATATTAGAGTAGCTTTAGAATGATTACATGAAATGCAGCGGGGCTGATATACACGGGGGGAGGGGGGGGGGGGGGGGGGGGGGGGGGGGCTACATATGAGGGAATATATATAAGGGCACGGGAAAGTATGGGTTTGTAATTCCCTCCAGGCAACCTGTTCCTATTTGGTTAGGGATTTATGCAAGGAGGGGTGGGGGGGGGGGGGGGGGGGGGGAGGATATATTAATTTATTCCGGTAATGAAGTGTCATATCATGATGTGTGACCATGCGCTCTCTCGCCGATCGCAGGTGCGGGCCGCCCACTGCCCGGTCGTTATACTGAAACAAGCGTCAGTTAAAAGGTCATATCCGAGTCCGATGCGCGGTAAACAGTACATGGTGGCGCTACGGCTATGCTGAAGATTACAATCTCTCTCGCTCACACGTGCCGCCGCGGTGGCTCAGTGGTTGTGGTGCTCGACTGCTGAGCCAAAAGACGCTGGTTCAATCATGGCAGCGGCGGTCGCATTTCGATGGAGGCGAAATGCTAGAGGCCTGTGTGCTGTGCGATATCAGTGCACGTTAAAGAACCCCAGGTGGCCGAAATTATCCGGAGGTCTCCACTACGGCGTCCCTCATAACCTGAGTCACTCTGGGACTTTAAACCCCATAACACCAAACCAGCTCTCCCCCCCCCCCCCCCCCCCCCCCCCCCCAACACGCACACACTCGGAATTCTGCGAAAGGGCTCCAAATCCTGTCCAGAAATGGCATGGGTGCATGACAAAAAGAGAACTAGACCCGTGAGCCTCCGTGGTGTATACTTCACTCATTGACACTGTGAAATGTTGTTGCCTTCACATTCCCACATATTTTCTGAGGCCGTCCCATGCCCACATTGCCAACGCTTGTTATTCATTCGTTAAAGCTAGCCGCGGTATAGCTAGGTGGTTTTGGTGTTCGGATGTTAAGCCCATGATCACGGGACGGAATTTCGGCCGCGGCGGCTGCATTTCGGTGGAGACGAAATGCAGAAACGTCCCCAAGAACGCCCGGCGATCGACGGCAGCAGAATTTTACACGCCGGAAAGAACTTTCCTCAAGCAAACTTTGCCGTCGCCAGCAACTCGCTGCCCGAGGCGTAGGCCGCTCTACATGTCATGCCTGCATTCGCCGCAAACACTCCCGAATTCGCTAGACACTGCCACGAATGGAGGCGCCCCCGTAAAATGGAGACGACCTCGTGCTTAACGCCATTAAGTAACAGCATTTGCACACATCGCCGAACTGAAAGAGCACCGCGATGTGGCTGTGCTATAAGCGAACCGCATGAAAGAGCCTCTCTATTAGTATACTGGAAAAGAAGAACATGTTGCTATGTTATAACATGAAGGTGCCTTTTTTCAACAGACAGAGTGAAGCATAGCCACGTCGACTCTAAGATCTGGAGGCATAGTTAAGAAACTTAAGTTTCACTGCCGGCTGTTGAGAACTATAGCTTGTAGCGCTTGCTCCCCAAACGAAAGAAGTGCGTCAGCTGATGCATTTGACGCTGCCGGCGCTGATGACACCATTGACTCAAGTGTGGAGGAATGCGTGACTGACTATTATCGTGCTGACAAAGTCAACAACAAATGTTCTGTAAGCTCCTGAAAATGACGGCGAAAATCTTCCATTTCTGCAGGCGAACACTGCATGGTACTTAAAACAGGGGTAAAGGGGCGTTGTTTCTACCTCAGTCATGTCTCTTTCTCCTCTTACCTTCTGTTACTGAGTGTACAGAAACGCAGCATATATGCCATCTCTGGTTTTATAGGGTTTAGTGTCCCAAAGCGACTCAGGCTTTGAGGGACGCCGTAGTGGAGGGCTCCGGATAATTTCGACCATCTCTTTCTTTCTTTAACGTAAATTAAAGAAACGTTCAACGTTTCTTTAACGAACCCGCTTAATGGGATTCTTTAAAGTGCACTGACATCGCACAGTGTATGGGCCTCTAGCATTTCGCCTCCATCGAAATGCGACCGCCGCGGCCGGGGTCGAACCCGCGTCTTTCGGGTCAGCAGCCGCGCACCATAACCACTGATAGACCGCGGCGACTTCTTATATGTAGTCTATCTGCGGAACAACGAATAGGAAGAAAGCAGACTAACTGGGCCAATGGAATTGGCATGATATCTGCCTAATTCTATTTCGTTCCTTATTTTCAGTCTGCTATCTGAGAGAGCGCCGCTGGTCCAACGTCTGGCTCACAGCAGCGTCGAAATCTGCGGCACATTTATTTTTTTTTTAGTGTGTTGCAACTTAAATACAAGATAGATTAAAAATGTATGTAAAAACATAAATTCTCGATACTGCGTGGTACTCCGATATTTTTGTTTTTGATGCGCGGTATATCTAAAAATTAGAGGACGCTGAAGCTTCACCTTTTAGAGTGGAACGCGATAGCGTGTTGCAGGTTGTGGTGGTGTAAATGAACGCATTTTTCATTTTTTCAAATTGTTTAAATTAATTCATTGATCGATTACACACTCTAAATTTTCTTAATTACCATCATCAAGCATTGGCTTTTCCTTCTGAGCATTTTGATACCTTTGAATTCCCCTTTTTCCATTTTTTCATTTAATTCCATTAATTAATCAATTAACTACAATGATTTCATTATTTTCTCATCGCCTATAACACAGCAATCAATCATCAATCACTAGAACCACAAATTACTACGATAAATTTTTTTTTTACGAAGCCACAGATTATTTCCGAAACGCGGTGCCGACTACTACTACGCAGACGGTTTTCTACCGAACGAGCTGTATACGCTGTCGCGTAGTACCGTACATTAAACGTATCGAAGCATAGCATCGAAGATACATGTATATCTTCCACACTGCCCATGCCTGCCAAACGGCAACTTGTTATAGCAGTTGGCTGGGCCTGAATCATCGGATGTCTGGTGCACAAGTCATACAACCAGTTGGTTGTTTTCGTGCATTGCATTCTCGGATTCGCATTGGCATGTTACTGCTCAGACTGCCACTCGTAGCAGGCATATCTGATGTTCCTATATCTTGCGAGAGAGAAACTCTGTATCATGGCAAAAAAAAAAAAAATAAAAAAATGAAGGGGAGATTAGCCAGAAGAGCTAGTGGCATATGCTTCCGGTCGATAAATGGCCTGCTGAAAAAGGCGCAGCAAAAGGCTCTCTCTTGTTTCCGGGGGACCGCGTCAGGCCACGCTGCAAGCGAAGCCGGACACGTCCGCCCGTGATGCCGGCCGCGATGAGCGGCGCTTTCGCCCGCAGCGGCCGCCCAGCAGTTTGAGCAGCGCTTGATTCAATTGTCGGTCAGCAACGCCGAGACAGCGCAATTCCCCGAAACGCCCGCGGACTTCCACGCTGGCCTGTCGGGGAGAGCAGCACTCATCGGGAATACGGAAGCAGAACATGTGACCCCCGGCGCCGTGCTTAAAAGAAACAAGTCAAGTTTGTCACAGGAAAAGAGAGGAGCACATTGTACGCTTCTTTTCCTGCCTTCGTTGGTTTTCTATGCGCGCGCGCAGCGACGCTTGAGGCAAAATTCTCTACCTCGATTCCCTGACAAAAATGCGGAAATCAACTGCATCCGTTTCGAGGTTCCATTCGCCGAAGTCTTTATTTTTCGGGTGTTCAGTGGGATGTAATTTGAAGCGTGTAGGCAGGGAAGCAATAAAATTAGCCAGCCTTAATTCGCTTTTCGACGCAATGCAAATTACCTGCGCACTTTGATTTTCTTTAATATAAAGCGACGACTGGGCACATCAAGTTGAAATTTTACATATTCTTTTTTTACTTCTAGCCGTGCTCGCACAGCGATGACGGAAGTGAGGTTCTAAGTTGAGACCAGTTGAGACTGGGCGTCGCATTTTAGTTGCTAGAAACGGGAAATAAACGGGTCCTAGATACTCAACGCATGTCGACAGTCATGATAGACTGAATAACATGGACTCATCAAACGTGTCGTCACCTATTGGACACGTGGTGCCATATAGGGCCGGTGAGTCACTGGCGTCGAAAGTAAGCCACGGGTGTGAAGTTGTCACGATCCGTTCTGATGTGGGAACGGGTTAGAGCAAATGACTGTATGCTTCGAAAAACGTCATTCGAATTAAATCAATTCAAATTTATTCCGCAACAAAAAGTTACGAGGAGGACAGGTAAAAGCTGTGAGAACAGCTTGAGGAGCCCTGACCCCCTAGCACACGGGGCAGCATATAAGCGTGCGGCTAAGGAAGTACAATATACTAGGCCGAATACATCCATTAGTTATGCAACATCGCTGGAACAGTGAATTATAAGGCAAAGATAAAAAGAAGTCGCCGTATCACATCATTATACAAACAGTGCACGCAGTTCTTTTGTGATATACCAGGTGTATCAATGTTAATATCATTTATTATGCGATTTACAAGTGTGGGCAATTGAAATTTCAACATTTTATGGCCATAATTGGTTCTGCATTTGGGGACATACCACACTTCAGAATGGCGTACATTATAAACAGGGAAGTTTTCCTCTAGCGATGCTAGGCTTGTTATGGCATCATTATTTTTTAATAAACCGAGTTTATACATACGGCATAGCTTGTAATAATACACTGCTTAAAGCTGAACCTGAATTATGTGGTGCTTCTTGAATAAACCTGCAGTGTGAGAGCAATCTAGGACTTACAGGCTAGGCGTAAAGCTCTTTTTTGTAAGACGGCAAAGTTTACTAATGTTTCCAGCTGTTGTTCTTGACCATACAAGGCACGCATGACTTAATAAAAAAGAAAATAAAGAATTCTATAAGAGTATGTTAGCAGAGGTTGGGAAGAAGTAGAATGGCTTCTACAGCTCCCACATCGGCGCACTCTGATACGCCGCCAGTACTGCCCAGCAGTTCGCGGAGTTTGAAGAACAGTTTTAGGTATCAGTTAGGGATGATCTGCGCAAACTTCATGACTAGTTTTCAAGCGCTGATTCGGCCAACTTCGCGCCTCCTACTACTCTCGGCCGATGCTATGGACACGTGCCAATGCACCAGCGCGAACGAAAGTGTTATGTGCTAGATTGTGGCGTTTTAACACGCATGAAGAGGAATGAAGTCATGCCAGAAATTGACAAAAGGTGACGTAATCGGAAGTGCGAAGCTGATTATCGCATTTGGTCAAGGCGTACAGTTTATCGCTCGTATTCTTCGTTTAGCAGCGGCGAAAACTACGCGGAATCCTGTGCCTGCTATGCCCTACTCCGCCCTGCGTTCCTCGCTGGCGTTTGCAGAATGACATAAACAATAGCCGCAAAACTTCGGCGAGTTGTGCGCGAGGCAAGACAAGGGCAACGTTTGTGGTAATCTTTATAGAGTTTGAGTTGTCGGCAACGACGAGGTAGATATTTCTAACGAACTTCACGTTCTTTGTTTTTGTTTTTTGTGGGTGGGAAGGGGGTGGGGCGTTTTTAAGTAGCAATATGCATGCATACTATCGGCAGCAAAAGTTTACGGGTGCCAGTTCTTGGAGAAATTGTATGTATCGACACTTCGCGACCCGGTCGCTTGGTAGTGGTACCAGCTGATGGAGCATGCATGCCCCCCACACCTTCAAACACCGTGGGAGTCAACTGCATTTGTACATGCACTTTCTCGACTGCCCATGCCCCTCTACTAGGATATAGAATATATTGAACCATGTGCATAATCTTCAACGCGCTCCGTCCTTGTTTTGCTAGCTCCAGCAACACCGTTCGTCGTAAAGCATTCTATTGAGCTGCCTTCACTTTTCTCGACCTTGAACTGCAATACTGCAGGGTTCAAACTGGGGCCTGATGCTGTCTTTTGATTGTTTTTGCTCTGCAAACAATGTCAATGCAGACTCATGCCTCTCGTATATATTTCTCGTATCATGTCTCTAGTATACGAGGGGGGACCCAAAAGAAACCGAACTGAGAGCGCGCTGCCATTCGTAGACGTAGTAGAGAGTTCTACCGCTAGATGGGGTTAGTAGAGACACGGCCGCTCAATGGAGGCGCACTTGGTGCGGGCGTAAGGCTAAACGGAGGAAGACGATCCTCATGTCACGTGACTTTTAATGACGTCATTCCAAAATGGCGTTTGTTTAGGTACATTTCTGGGTACTTTTTGTTGCAAAATTAGGTAAAAATGGCGTCGCAAAATTTTGAAACGTCCCTAGCCATAGTTCCTAGGTCGCTGGCGTCTCCACGGTTGCCACGGTGACCATCGCTGTCATCGCCAACGCCACGGTGGTTTGTTGACATGGCTGCGATGGCTGTTTACCGCGCGGTGCATTGACGTGTGGAGTAAGTGCTGCCGTGAAAGTCATCAAAGGTTGGTGCAATGGCGAGTAATATTGACCGCGCTAACGTCCGGACTTGTACCCCAGTGCCCTAGTGTTGTCTTTATTATGGAAGTTTGCAGTGCGACCCAGCCGTGGTATGATATCGGAAGCCCCTAGAGACGTTTTGCAAGGCGGTGCTTGACTGAATTTGACGTCACTTCAGTTCTCTTCGGCACCTTTCGGTATTGTATCTCGTGTTTGAACATTGCCTCCTCTAGAAGGAGGCAGTGGTTTGAAGCATTGGATGAGTGTCGAAAATTATGTTTCCTTGTGTTGCGTGTAACTGATTCTGACCTGTACGTACTGATAGGATGAGCTCGTATGCATAAAAATGGTGGGTACTGCGAGCCATTTGGCAGTTGCGGTGCATATATGCTATGTTCCTGGAGTCCTGCATGTGTGCCCACCGGCGACAAGCTATGCTAAAAAAAAAAATTTAAATGCGGAAGGAAGGCGGACTGGACGTACACGCTAGCCATTGAAAGGACAACACATCTTCCGTCTTAATGTTTAATATGCCTGCAGTGTCTACCCACAAACTAGCCAAGCTGTAATGGATTACTTCGCGTTGACACCCATGTTGCGCAAAGCACGCGGTAGGCCACAGCTGCTTTGTACGACGCCGTAGCGTTGCTCGCGACGCATCGTGCCACATGAACTATGGTACGCCGCTTTCTTCGCTGATAGGCGTTTAGCAAATGTCGTAGTATGGTCACACCACCGAACCTTTGAATATCTGGAAAGCTGCTTTTCTTTTATCTATTTGGTGAAGTGTTTTTATACTCATCAAGTAGAACGTGTGCTTCTTGGTGTATTTCTTTTAACGTTCAGCATTGGAATAAAGCCAGACAAGGCCGAAACTTGTTTTGCTTGCTCTGTCATTTCTGTAATGGTTTGTGATGAAGTGGGAGGCTTGACTTAGGCTTTCAGCATCCGCGTAGCCAGTGTGGCCCTTGGGTTTGTTTGGGAACGATGTTGGGTTATTGCAGCGTAAGTAAAACACAACACAGAGAGAAACGTAAACACTCCGGATGATCAGTTTCTTGCACTTTCTGTGTGTTACATTTTCTGAGCTTCAATTTCTAGACGCCGTGAATGCATTCCAAATTTCACAGCTGTTTTTTCTGCTGCAGCAGTTAGTAAAAACATTGACTGATAGGCAAGTTGGTATGACATAATAAGGCAAAAACAGCAGACCTGCATAAGGAAGATGCTGTGTCTTGTCTCATCTTCCTTGATCCTTGTGCAGGTGCAGTGTTTTAGCCTTATTAGTAAAAGTATGTTGTACAGGGACGTTGGATGTCATGCATGCCATAATGCGCTGCATTAACTTTGTGCTAGCATTTGTAGCTAGAAGGGTTTCTTTTTGACATTAGCATTGTATAAGTGAATATAATTTGTGCGCATACATGAATAGCATGCTGGCTTGGCCTTATGTAGGCGACTGCATCATTACGAAGTGTATGAGGTGTCACATTAATTGCACGCCTGCTTTTACTGCACGTTGCCAGTTTTGAGGGGAACATCTGTTTTGTGTGGAGTCAGCAGTGACTAGGCAAGCGACCTTTAAATGCAAATAAGCTTGCTCCATAGATGGCAGCTCTGTGGGGCAATGGACACACACAAAAAAAAAGAGTAGCCATGACCTTTCAATATAAAGTGAAGAAGCAGCATAAACCAAACATCAACACGCCATGCATGTGACATGCTTCTCTGCATACAGTGAAGAGCTTAAAAATGCATGAAATGTAAACATGGCTTGTCTGCTTATATTTGGTTGTTCCTTTTAGAGGGAAGCATTTTGACAAATTTTTCTCTGGTTTATGGCAAACGTCTAAAGGAGTGTGGGATTTCAGTAAGGAAACATTTACAGTTGGCCACATAAGTTTGAAGTATTCAAATTAGAAGGTCTGAAAAAGCTCTGTGCCTTTTCTTTCTAGCTGCATTCTAATTTTCATTCTTCGCTTGCCATGCTGCTGAATGGGTGGGTCTGCTGGTTCCTGAATTACTGTTTTTGTAATGTGCACAGTCAGAACATGTGTATATCACGAGTATGAGGCAACATATTTAAAAGCACAATGTGAAAAGAGCTTGTGGATGCATTTTTGAAGGTTGGCAGCTCAGTTCGCTGATATGTATAGGTGCTTTTTATATTGTCAAGGCCCATTAGGTATTAAAGGAGTAGAGACAACAAAATTTTAGTTGTTTCTTTCGGTTAGAATGATGCGCAGTACAGCTGCATGGATTGCGACGACAAGAGGCGATATATTTATAATTGCATTTTTTCTCTCGCACTGCTTTAGCTTAAACAACCGAAAGACGACTGTGATGTCAGGGATGTGTTCAGGTCATGTGAGGCATACAAAGACAGCAGTATTGTTGCAGCTTTGTTCACTGTTATTTGCATCAACTCGTACACAAACCTGTCTAAGAGTTGGAGTCACATAAAGTGAACAGGCAGCGATTATATCTCTTTTTGCATGCCTCATGTGACCTGAACATGTATCTGACTTCAGAGCAGTCATTCGGCTGTTAAAAACCGAAACCAGATGACACGAGAAAAAAAAATTAAATTGTAAATTATTTAGCTGACAAAGTTAAAATCCACATGGTGGCTTGTGTACAGCATTGCCTAGTGCATCACTGTAAAGAGAAATGTGTATCCAAAAATTTGGTTTCTCTACTCCATTAAAGATGTGGCCCATGACATGTTTGTGGCAGACCTTTGAGTTCATCATTCTTTTATGAGAGTTGTGAAACTGGCTCACTAGAGTGTAGCATATCAGGAGTCAGTGTTACTGGAGTACTCTGACCTCATGGTGATTAAAATAGAAGAAAACTAGTTGAGTCCACAAAGAATGAGGTGCTCCTTTCAGAAGCAGAGCTGCTGTGAAGAATGTTGTATGAAAAGACAACCATCAGCTCTTTGCTACATTTCAGTTTATTATTTTCTTGAAGACCTAGTAACGGGTATTACAGAAATGATAAGAGGTATGTTACAGAAATAATTGGTACCTGCATATTAGCACGACAAGGGGTGACTAATAAAATTTTTGTAGGGGTCTATAGAATTTTGTCTCCATCGAAATGCGACCGCCACAGCCGGGATCGAACCCACGTCTTTCGGGTCAGCAGCCAAGCACCATAACCTCTGAGGCACCGCGGCGGCCAGTGATGTTCTATTACTGGCCCTCGGTACGGTGGGTTCACGGTTTTGCGGTAGAAATGTTATTGGCTACACCTGTTGTGTGTATATTGGCTGAATATTTTTGTTCAAAGTAGTGCAAAATTTGTGAGTTCTTTTTTCTCTTAGAATCCACAATTCATACTGTGGCAGCTGTTACACTTGTATGACACGTTGATAAAACTAGCCAAAAATTATAAGCTTAAGCGTGTAGCAAACCAAGAAGGGCATGGGACTATTATAGTAATTTAGATGGAGTGGGGAAGTTGTCTATCGTTAATTTTTAGATTGCAGATATAGTAAAAGTAGACGATACCTAGGCAACATGGAAGACATAAAGCAGAGACCTGGACTTTTGGTTGCTTATAATGTGGTCAGCCGTTGCCCCGCTGCAATGGCTGAGTGGTTAGGGTGCCCGCTGCTGTTCCCAAGGACGGGTTCGATCCCGGTTGCGGCAGCTGCCTATCAGTGGAGGCGAAATGCTAGGCGCCTGTGTACTGAGTGACATCAGTGCTCGATAAAGAGCCCCATGTGGTCAAAATTAATCCGTAGCGCTGCACTATGCGTTCCTCATAACCCATGTTGCCTTCGGACATTAAACCCCATATTCTATACCATACCATAACTTTGACGTGTTCTGTGTGCTTGACCATTTAAGCTGCAGTAATTGCTGAGCACTTGTTAAGTTTTCATGAGTATTTTTATGTGCAAATGCACAGTGTGTGACGGGGTGCATATCGATAATTACGTATGCATGGCACTCATGCTAAGACTGGCGTGCATGTGAATATTTGTGTCCATCGTGTAAATAAACGGAAGTTGCATAAATAGTGAACTAAATGTAGTGTCAAAATGTCTGTGAAGAAAAAATTCTCATGTTTGCATGTGCTGTTGAGTCATTTTGATTGTAATGGCAAGCGTGGTTACGTTCAAGATTGCAGCAATATCTCGGCACATTATGATTTTGAATGGTAAAATTTTGTCTGTCTTGCATCCGTTGCAGTTTCAAGTAAGGTGGACGCACACAGTTTCAACATTGCTGCCAACATGATTTGTGTGAATGGCTTTGGCACTGTTGGGAGTAAGGCTTCTAGTCCATCTGAAGTGCTCTGATGAAAAATACCTTTTATAATGGTACTTGTGGTTCTTTCATGTCATTAAAACTAAACTCAAATAATAAATAATGTGAGTTTGAGCTGCATAAGTGAAAGTTATGTGACCGCTTTGTTCATGACAGTACATTTGGTTCGGTTCAATCCGCTACAATGATAGAAGACCATTCTGCTTTGAAACAGCAAATTGACATGCATTCAAACTTGGGATGAGCAACAAGAGAGAAAGCGTGCATATTGTTGACGATGCAATGTTGACCCTTAAGTGCCCCTGTTACGTTTTCAGTTTTCTTGCCTTAATTTTCTTATAGTCGCACTGGTATAGAAAACTGCCAAAAAATAGTCGCACGTCCTAGCTTTAGTCAAAACCAAGGAGAAGAAAACATGCATATTTATATTTTTGTTTTTTTTTTATGAATCAATTTTATTGGCGTTTCCTTTGAATGAGAGTGTTGATTTTCGTCAACTGCATAAACGACTTTCTTATTTATGTTGCAATTTTTAACGTCTAATGCTTTTTTTTTTCTAGTTTATTGCTGGTTTCGGCTATTTGTATATACTTTTCTTTGAGGGAACGCGCGATGATGATGATGCTAGCGCTCTTACAGCGCCCCCTACAGTCAGTTAGCAAAGAAGGCAAATAAGAAAAAAACAACATGGCGGTTGTTTACGTACGTTCGAATCGCGGTCCGCGGCTGTTGCGAGTGAAGTATTCGTCGGTGTCTCGTGTTTGTGGCGTGTGTAGTTCTTTAAATTTGCCCCTTTTTTGTTTGTGACCAGTAGACCGCCTATGGAATGCGTGTTTACCTCCCATGCGTCCCTAAAGGTGAGTGAGCAGGACGCAAGCCCGTGCCGTCAAGTACTGGCGTCCCTGATCTGGGTGTTTCCAGCTCATTCTGAAAATATCTGTGCATATAACTCTTGTTATAATCATCACGATGCAGTGTGTGGGCTGTGATATGTCGTCGCATTGACTATCTCATGATGCAAGGGTTGGAGAACATTGCAGCATGTCGTTTCCAGCCCGCCTTCGATCCTTCAAGACACTGATCTGGACACCAAATGGCGACAGTACCAGTTGACGACTTTTGTGGGTGCGAGGTGGCGTAGATCTGCTAGATCACAGAGAGAAGCAATTTCCGGCAGAATAATCGCAAGACTAACCCACCTGTGGCTCGCAACAACCTCAGTGGACTGAAAAATGCTCGGGACAGAGCGAAGCAATAAAGCTGCACGGTGCGAACGCTAGATACGTTGCTTACGTCTCATGTAGTACCTATCTGAATTGAGTGTTCTGGAATGCACTGGCAGTGTGTACTTCTGCTCTTGGGCCGAGTCGTCCTTCATGGCGCAGAAAGAGTGCACTGAACGCATGTGCATACGCCGGGCGGCGCACCTTAAAAGTAAAATTGTTTCCATGTTCACTGCATGTTTTCAAAGGCACATGAGTTCTAAGGTAATCCTCCGAGTTCACGTTCTGTTGGTATAGTCATATTTGGTCTGTGCAATCAATGACTCTGTGCCCACATACTGTCAAAAAGCAAGATTTGTCAGATCTTTGTCAGCCAGAGATGATGTGCTGGCATGCATAAATTAATATATAGCATCGTAATAGTGTGACACTAAACACATTATTAAGATGTAATAGCAAGTAATTTCGATGTTTGTGTAGACCAGTGTATTTGCCTTCATTGAAAAAGATATTCAAGAAAGTGCTTTGGTGTTCGTATGAGGCGGGACAGAACTTGTGTACTAAGTATGTGATAGCCAAGTGCTCAGGGCGAAATGTCACCTATCACTGCCTCTCGCCGGGGCAGGTGGCTCTCTGGAATTCTTTACTTCAGCATACTGCAAAACTAAAATATGTGAAGAGCTGCACTCAAATTTCGCTTTACCGACTGTAGTTATTGGCTGTTGATTTTTTTTTTGCACGTGGTTTACTGCTCATTGAATAACACACATGGCTCAGTCTGTGCATTGTACTGTGTGCTACTTACTGCATGCAATGCTTCAAAAGCAAGGGTTCGGGCAAGTTGTTTGTTCTAGTTAAGGTTGGTCGCCGAACAGAAAGGGACGACACGGGAACCAGACACACAGCACCGACTGTCGAGATTTCTGTCAGTGCTGTGTGTCCGGTTCTCATGTTCATGCTGTCTTTATTTCTTTGCAATGTGACCAACCTTAACTTCAAAAGCAGTCTTCGCACTACGTATAGGGAGGGTGCACAGAGAGAGCCTGGTAATAAGCGTGTTCATTTTGTGCTCGTGTCTGTGTACAGCACCTGGTGCTAACTGCTCGCTATACTGCACATTTAAATTTAGGTGCCAAATATACTTCCTTGTGTTGCAGTGTGTGCACACCAGGGAATGATCTCGCATTTTGCATGGTGCAGCGAGCACTCTTCTCCTTAACATGTAACAAACTGTAGCTGTCTTTCAAAAATATCATTTTAGTGCATCAGCATCAGAACCCCTCCATGTTGGAATAATCCGTCGGTCTGAAGCCTCAGGTGACAGAGTGGAGGGAGTGAAATCCACCTTCACGAAATTGCAGGGAAGAGGGAAGAAGAGAGGGCGGGAGGAGGCGGTTGGCAAGCGGTTGCAAATCTGAGTCGAAGGGTGGAGAGAGTGGATGTGTCACTGATGGATGGGATTTCATCGGGTGAGTGGAGTGGGGGTGTCACGTAGTGATTGATGGTACCCATTCATACAGTCTGACCCTGTCAGCGGCTGCTCGGTCCGGCAGGAACATAATGCTAACTTTGGCTTATGGGGTTTAACGTCCCAAAGCGACTCGGGCTCTGAGGGGCGCCACAGTGGAGGAATCCAGTAATTTCGACCAACAGTGGCCCTTAACGTGCTCCGACATCGCACAGCATCTGGGCCTGTAGTGTGTCACCATCGGAATACAACTGCCGCAGCCGGGATCATACCAGCGTCTAATGGAATTTGTTTAATTTTGTCGTTACACTCACAGCAAGATTAGTCTTTCCCAAGTACAAGTTGTATTTAATGTCAGAGTCCAAAGAAGGGCAGCTTTCCAAAGCCACAGCTGGGCTTGTACGGCGTAATTAAGCAACATTAACATCCTTTAGAATCAACGTGTTTGTACTATGATTACACAATGGACACAGTATTTATTAAGGCAAACAATGGCAGCGTATATATGCCTGCAAATGTTTAAATCAAGAATAGTATCTGCTAGCTTATTAAAAATATATCATTTATAAAATAACCGTCCAACTTCTCAGAAGTACCAAATCTGTGGAGAAATACAAATTGCAGATTGCCAATATGCCTAGGAAAATACATTTTGGCTGTCAAGAAAGGATTAGGAGCACTTTATTATTACGCGAGGATTGTGGAAAGATGGGTCGGGTCACACCCAATAGTGCAAAACATGAACCCTTGGTAAAGATGCGAAGTTGTGGCGCCTATGCACTCATATGCTGTGCATAATGGGCTGCCTTGCATTACCATAACCTGTCCAGGTAGACTGCCACAAGTCAATAAAAATCTCCAATATATACAACCGCAGTTTTCAGTTAGGTACACATTTTATTTGCGACATTCTTAATCTAGCTGGCAGGCTATCGCCAGCCCGAGGTGAATGTGACGTGCAGGATGAAACGGGTGCCATATGTGGATACTGGAGTAAATGTGATGTGATGAGCCTTGGGAGCATTCCTCTTCACATGGCACCAGGCAGTCTTGCGGCCACATAATACGGCTGGCAGTGCTTCATTCTGTAACCTGTAATACTGCAGTTACTTGCATCATGGATGCAGTTTCTTGTGGGAAAAAATTAGAATGGTAAGTTTGGTGCATTTATTACATGGTGTGATCAGTTGAACTTTCCCCAGATTTTGATGATTGATGTAGGGAGAGAGAGAGAAAAACTTTATCATGGCAAGTGTGTTTAGACCCCCCTTGGGTCCCTGGACCACCGCACGGTCCCACTCTACGTCGTAACGTTCATGCGGTGTTTGTCCATGACGTCGGCACCCCGAAGCACCGCAGCAAGCTGCGATGGCGGGTCCGGAGACGAGAGCACGACCTCCCAGTCCTCCCAACTTGATAACGCGGGCTGTCCCTGCGGGGGAGGATCAGCAGGGCAGCCGAAAAGGATGTGGGAGAGTGTGGCGTGATGTAGGGAAAGCATTTATTATGCAAATGCATCCATTATTTAAGTAAATATGGTGTACAAGAACCTGGAATGGAAACAGAAATCAGCATCTGCAGGATTGAAACAAATTCGTAACAACTTTGCCGCAGCACCATACCCATGACTGCCAAACCACATTTTAGCCCCTAGCCTTTCACTCTACACTGTCCTTAATCTGTTCATTCCCAATGGGCCAGACATGAGGCCGTATGGCACTCGGGTATCCGTATCTGCCTATATGGACATGCCACGTTGTCTACTATACAGCTTTTTAAACACTTGTAGCAACAGTGTCAGTTTTCTCAGAAGCATGGAACTTTGTTACGATTAGTTTTATGACACACCCAGCACATTAACAGGCATTCTAGCCAAATTATAATTTCGTTGCAGTTGGGCTTTGAAGCATTTTTCATTAATGAGTAAAAAGGAAATGACATTAACTGGGCACTATATGTTTCATCTAAGCTGCCTTGTATTGAAGAAGCGTAGCTTGTTGGGCCAGTTGGTGCATGGTAAGTAGAACACCAGCGAAAAGGACGCATTCACAAGGAGGAGAAGCGTTGTCCTGTGCACTTCTCCTCTTTGTGAATGCGTCCTTTTCGCTGGTGTTCTGCATATCTAAGCTGCCTTCTCGACAAATAGGGGCATTTTAGAATTTCTAGGCAACAAAGTTGGCACAGTGTTCCCATCACACAACAGAAGGCTCATTGCTTGGAAGGCTGGTTGAGAGACACTGTGTAAGAGCCAAGCAAGTTCATTTATGAAGTGCTTTATCATGTGAGGGAAGGCTATTCACGGCTGTTTCTATCATGGCAAAATAAGTTCGTGTCACAAATTGCACCTGCAATGTTCTGAAAAATGAGTAATACTGTTTTTCTGTTGCAGCAGTATTCTCTTTGCAAAATAAGATGAATAGTAGTTTTGCGCTGCAGCTTTCAGTGTGCAAGATGACAGCTACGGCTTAGCCTTTTGTCAAGAATACTTTTTTCTCATATGCATTGCAGAACTGTAGAACCACATATTGTCAACTGTCCTAAAAGGCAAGGTGTGTTGCGGGGCGAGTTGGTTGGGGTACATCTTGAGAAAAACAGCGCTTGCAGACAAAGGACCAGAACGAGAAGGACACACAACTGCGCTGTTTTTTTTTCTTTGTGTCCTTCTTGTTCTGGTCCTTTGTCTGCAAGCGCTGTTTTTCTCAAGATGTCCTAAAAGGGCGGTGCACTGTGACAGCACGACGCAACAAAGAGGAATGCAGCATGGAGCGACACTTCATACTAATTTTATTGAAGAGCGCATGCCTCTCTCAGTGCATCACATGCAGACAAAATGAAATCAAGCAAGGATGACGAAGAAATAAAATTATAGTGAATGCAAGGCAGGTATGAACAAGAAAATGAGTGCACTAATTTCCCAAAGATGAAAAATGTTTGCCAATTGTCAGAAGTTCTCTGTTGAGCAGTGCCAGAGAGGGCGTACTCACACAAGCAGATTCTGAGTAGGGAATGAGGGGCCTGAAATATCTCAATTTCTTAATTGTCGTGTTTAACATTTGGGAGTGACACATGGGCTATGAGGGACACCATAATGGAGGTCTCTGGATTAATTTACACCACCTAGGGCCCTTTAAAGGCCTACTTGACCGAAATTTTTCAAACCGTAAAAAGGTTGTTTTTTCATAGTACACCCCCGTATTATGCTACCCACAAAACATTACGCTCCAGTTTCAAGCAGTTACGGTGAAAAAGGCACGCAAAAATCGGAGTTTTCAATACCGAAACTGGAAAAACGGGCGCCATTGCCGCCCGCCGGAAGTGACGCATGTTTGAGACTACTCCGGACGGGTTCGGAGCGTCTGCTCGTTGCGGCTCGAGCAAAGCGCTGGTAGCGGTAGCGCGTGCAGCACTTTGTGCGATAAATACTGGTTATATGTGAAAACCCACATCTTGAAACGGATGAAACGCCCTAGAAAAAGTTTTAAACGTGTTTTATTTGCTGTAGTAGACTAGAAAAGTCCTGGCTCAACCTCAGTGAAGATGATCGCGCCGCAATGCTTGTGAGCGCTGTTTGCCTGGCAGTATTCGATTACAGCTTGTGCAAAGTTCGGATATAGCGGAGAAAGGAAGCATATTCAAATGGAGGCCAAGTAGAAGTGTTTGTATAATAAAGTCGGCTTTTCTGAGCGGGCACACGCGTGCCAACAGCACATGTGCGCTCTGCTGTGCGTGCAATATGGTTTTTGTTGTCTTGATAAAAAAAAATGACCTGCCTTCTCCTTTTCCTTCTCATTTTTCTCCCCCGTCGAAAGGTATTCCTGCCTGTGCACAGAAATTTGGAACAGGTGCTGTGAACGCCAGTTAAATCAATAAAAACAGATGGATGTGTAAAAAGAGAGCTGAAGAGAATTAAGTGCTGCGTTAAGCGAAAGAATATGCCAGAAGCAAAATTTGTGTTGCAAAATAAATATATATTTTTCTCTTCGAGGACCGTGGCATCAGTGCGGTGCCGATGGTGGGCTGGTTTATCTTTGCGCGCCTCGGTCGGGCAAGCCACTGCGCGTTGCGAAATACGTGTCGATTCAAATGAACAAAAACTTATGCGTTGCGTTCATTACAGTATTTACCTAGAACCACTTAAAAGCCCGTGTACTGCAGGGACGGAAAGGTTTTTCTAATCTTTTCAAACCACACAGCTGGGCAGAACGACGTGGTTACCGAACCCCAGTCGACCGTATACGCGTGCACCGCGCAAATTACCGTAAGTGTCTCTAACCAAACATATAAATTTGATACTTATATGTTATGGATCACCAACTAGCCCGCACCCTTACCCTACTAAATAAAATCAAAATTCTTTGAAAAGATTATCATTCAAATAACATGCGTGCAGTTCTCTGGGGTCTTGGAGACGCGTCTCGAATGGTAACGCTGAAGCTTCCTGTAATCGATCTAAAGTGTGATGGCGTGAGGCAGTAAGAAAGTCGACGTTTTCAGTAACGCTTGTGTGGCCTTCCAGGATTCTCAGGCTGACCTGCAAATCTTCGAGGCAGCAGATACACTCGGCGCACGACGGCATTATTGCGCATTGGGCAGAGCTGTACCTGCAATAAACGGGTGTGCATATGTTGATTCCTTTTCAGACGAACCAGACCTCTCCTTAGACCTCTGCCTGGTGTAAATAACGTGCCGTCAAAAGGGCGTTGCTCGATGAGCAAAGCCGTCCACTTTAACTTCTGGACCGGCTTAGCTAGCTTGTGACAAGCGGTTCCCCCCTCCTCTTTATTCTCCCGATTAGAGACGCCTCGAAGCCTTCGGTTCGTGGCATGCTTTGCCGATCGGGCCAGAAAGACGTAGGTGCTCTGATGCATGATGTAGACCGGGACAGGTCTATTGACAAAGCCCAACCCACAAAAGGGGTTAGCGCGAGGCAGAAGCGTCAGTCACCCACCATTATCTTTTTTGAAGAAGAGAGGGGAATTCGCGTTAAAACCTGAGCTCCAGACAGCTGACAGCAGCTTTCGAGATCGGGGGTGAAGGGCAGTGGACGAGAGGTATACATGGTACTTTCCGCATTCCTCGTATTCCCTTCCGCGGCCATGCACTTCGTCTACATGATGCCAGCAGTTTATTTTTCTCGGATACCATCGAGCTTCGCGGTGAAAACAGCCAGAAACGCGCCAGAAGAAGAGCTTACAAGGCGCGCGCACTCACTTCAGAACGCCTGAAACTGGCGAGCCGGCGATGCCGGTGTCTCAAATGTGCGTCATTTCCGGTCAGGTTTGTTAGTTGTTCAGCACACCGCTAGGGGTCTGCGTCGTCTGCTACAGAGGTTTTTAAACGCTTCTAACTGAAATTCTAGACACTTCACAGCCCTAATATTAAATATAAATATTGATAATAACATGCACACTATATCGAGGGCAAAATTAGCCGAAGTAAAGTTTCGGTCAAGTAGGCCTTTAATGCACGCTGACTTTGCACAGCACATGGCCATCTTTGTATTTTGCCTCCACTGAAATGTGGAGGCACCACAGCCTTCAATCAAACCCACAGCCTTCGGGTAAGCAGTATAAGAATGCCAGAGCCACTGAGGCGCCGTGGCGGGATGAGTTCTCCATTCCTAGGAGGAAAGTTTCGGGAAAAAGGAATGACTAGAAAAGAAATACCTAGTGTACCCTCAATGGTGCTGCTTGATATGGGATGTGATGGCGCACCTTTCTCATGACGATGTGGGCTTCAAGAAAATTAGCAAATGGCATTCCTCTTCCCTGCTGTGTCTTGAGCTTGCTATGCTAAAGCACTTTGTCAGAATAGCCCGCCAACTAGCTCATAACATAATTCGTACTCATCGTCAACTGCATCGACTTCAAAAAAAAGATTGAGGCCATCCTTATGTATCCTGTAATCTTTATGTATCCTGTAATCTTTATGTATCCTGTAATCTTTATGTATCCTGATCTTTATGTACTCTGTAATCTTTATATAATCTGCATGTAATCCGCCCATCCCTCATGTAATGCCCCACAACCGGGGCCTTTGAGGTAATAAATAAATAAATAAATAAATAAATAATCCCTCACCTGAAATCTGCCAGCTTCAGCTGGCAGGGCCTACAAACGCCAGCACAGTCGGATGCTACTTTCTGGCTGCTCTGCATCTGGCACGAGTGTAGCTCCATTATAGTAACAGCATGCATGTGCTTGCACATGCGTTGCATGGTCAACACGTACATGTGTACATGTTGTGGCAAGCCTCGCACTGCTCACAATGAAGCTCGCAGCCACTGCACGATTTGCTAGTTCTTTCCACTGTGTGCTTGAAGTTCACCAAACTTTGTGACTTTACATGCCACTGGCCATCTCCCACTCTCTCAGTACTGGACTTAGAAAGCTCAATCCCCACTTTATGCTTCCTAAATAGGGCAGATTTGCGGTGGTCTGCTCCTCCTTTGACACCTGTTGTAAAGTTTTTCCGATGTGAAATTGAAGAGTACTTTGATTAATGTATCCAATCACCCATTTACCTTGCCACCAAAGTGAGAGTACTTCAGTGCCTTGACTCCAAGTGATTATTTGTTGTTAATCCAATGTACTGCCGATAGCAGTAAGCCCACTGACATGCCCTCTTTGCGTATGTTTTCTCAAAATTTCTGACGAAGCCAAAGGCAATTAAGCTGATGCTCTTTGGAGTGGATACCAAGAAGTGCAGGAAGCAACTGTTGAGACTCAGTCTCATCTGTCCACTTCATCAGAGTGTGCAGCATGTCCCTTGTTGTACTCCTGCAGTCCTTGTTTGTGACTGTATTCAGGTGCGTGCTCCAGTTGTGTAGCACCTGCCAGCTGCAAAGCAGTCGACTCCTCAAGGGACCCATCACCTGCTCCCATGCACTGCCATAAACAGGGGCATCATCAGACATAAATGCCTGACATGGTATTGTGTTTTTTTCTTTGATGGCCTCGAAAAACCTCACCACAGTGCCCGTGTTCACCCTTTTTGAAATCAAGTAGGCACACGGGATACCAAAGGCATCTTGAGAAATTGTGAGCAGGGTTGTCAGTTGGAGTTAGTACTTATTTATGCCATGGGTGGAGTCAGTGCACAGTTTCGCTGCCCCCAATTCATAAAGGAGCTCTCGTTGTGGGAACGTCATTAATGCTCGCTCAAAGTCACCATCATGACTGTTGGGGTCACCCTTCTTCCTGTAATACAACAGTGGCGACTCATTTTCTGCCCTCCTTTCTTCGACCCATAATTAAACACTCTTAAAATTGTCTGCATCTCTCTGCTCTGTTTTGCCAATCCTAAACTTATCTGCAATGTTACGGAGGTCCTTAGTGGTCACAAGTTGCATCCGTGGGCTTGATCCACTTGTACCTGCTCGGATGTTGTGCACAATGGTTTTTTCTGGCACTCCTTCTGCTAACCGGCCTGAAAATGGTACAGAAAAAAACTGTTAACATCTCTGGTGGTTCATCTGCCTACAGCCATGTAATAAAGTGACAAATACTTCTGGTCGGATTCCTTCGTCTTCCACTTTGTTCCTTTTCACAGGTGACACACAGTTCATCTTACTTTCATTTCACTTTTGTGGCACTGCAAAGCACACAACAAAATGGTTGTTTCAAAGCCAGATGGGCTTTATTTTTATGAGCTTGAGTGTTTAAACTTGCATACTGCAATGCAAAACAGGGAAGTTATATACAGCGTGTTATAAATGCGGAATATAACAGCACTGAAAATGTGGACAAGAAAAGAATAAGGACATGTGCTTCTCATCCTGTCCCATTTCATTCTGCATATTCAAAAAATGCACCGATTCGCCTGACAGCAACCTTTAAAGGAGTAGACACACCAAATTTTTGAACGCGAACTTTGTTTCTTTGGACTTGTGCACAAGACAATAGTGTGCACGAGTCACAATGTAGAATTCACTTACGCCAGGTGAATAATTTCTAAGTGAATATTTTTCTCATGCTGTTTCAGTTTCAACACCTGAATGACTGCTGCTAAGTCAGAGACAATTGGAGGGCATGCCAGTCATACATAAACTGAAATATAAATGCTGCTTGTTCATTTTTTTTTTTTTGCTATTTCAACTCTTGTGCAGGCTTGTGTTTTATGTTAGTGGTTTTTGAGGAAAGGAAATGGTGCAGTAACTGCCTCAACCATGCCATGAAGGAAAGAAGGAGTGAAAGAAGCAAGAGAGAAAGAGGTGCTGTAGTGGAGGGCTCCGTAATAATTTCGACCGCCTGGGGATCTTTGGGCACTGACACTGCGCAGCACGTGGGCACCTCTTGCCTCCATCGAAACTCAGCTGCCGCAGCCGGGTTCTAACCCGGGTACTCCAGCTTAGTAGCTGAACACTCAAACCACAGCCGTTCCTGCGAGCGTTACTGATGAAGTGCCAAAACAGCCAAATAATTCTAATTAATGAAAGTTCACTGCAGACGATCTGTCTTATGAGAAAAAACATGGCCTTTATACAACCATTAGACTGGTGGCGTTGCTTTGATCAGCAACAAAATGCCTACGCTTTTGACAGGCAGCCAAAAAAAGAGGCTAGCATCGAGTGCAACTGTCAGTCATTCAAGACACGTTTCATAGAGCTCAAGCCGACTTCTTACGGATGAAGTTCAACGTCAGCCGATTGAGCGACAGACCTAGGATAGTCAATGAAACCAGCAGAAAAACAAAAGAACAGACATTGGAGTAGTTCAGTGCTAAACGACATTCCTAATTATGTTCAGTTCGAAAGACTGGACCCCTTCCACAAAGCATCTCTAAACTAAACGGCATGAAGTTCGTACAGACTGTGCTGTGCATGCAATGTGCCGTGGATCAATTGTTTTTCACCCTTCGATGCGACCAAGTAGGCTCAAGTGAATTGCACTACAGTCAGATACAACTCGAGAACGAAGTGGCAGATGGCCCTTAAAGGGTCAGTCTACTCACCGAGATGAGTGTATAAATAATGGCATATTCTGGTAGTTGGCACCCTATAACATCAATAGCGAGGGGTCTGCGCCCGGTTTAGGCAGGAATTTATATTTTATTTCGGCGTTAAAAGTCGCGTAAAAAAGCATGGTGGCGACCCCAAACGTTCATTTTGTTCAAGAAAGTGGTAGTCTTTTTTTTGTAGAAGCATAAGTGAATATACTACGTACCATTTGTATGCCCCAATGTCAGAGAAACGTACGTTTTGTTCTAGTAAACTGTAGAAGGCGTGCCGCTCGCTTTTTCTGTGAATCACATGAATATTTATAGTTACACGTACGCAAAACGCAGGCACATTCCAAATTTTACTTCAGCGTATGCTAGCAGAGACGCAAAAATAAACTCAGCCTATAGTGGCGCCATCTGGTCGTCAGGACGGGAACCATTGCTGTAAACAAACCGACTGTCCACTTAAGCCTAGGAGCGGCAGAATCGTCACTCTAATTATTAAAATAAAGCAAATTTATCTCTTATATGTTTTCTTCTAGGCGAGGTGAGACGAAGCGAAAGACAGGCGCCCCATTTATGGCCAGTGAACGCACTGAAAAAGGCAGCAAAAACGAGAATTCAGTCCGAAGCGAGAGGTCCGGCTTCGACAGGCGCCGCCATGTTTGTCGCCGCGCGGAGGAAATCCAGATGGTTGCCAGATGAGACTACCATCTCATACAGATGTGTTCCCACATTAATAAATTATATTTTAAAATGTTCTACTGCACTCCTTGGCACCACAGCTGGCTAAACGGTAATTTGAGTAAAGAGCTATCGGTTGCCGCAAAGAAAATATGGTCGATAAAATTCAGTAGACTGACCCTTTAAAGAAGACCCCCCCAGTCAATGGCGTCAGCTGATTTTCATCAGTTAACCCAATTAAAGCCATAACTAATCCCCTTTCATCTGCCACCCTCCTGCAGTGCTACCCCCTAGGATTAACCATGACATCATGAGAATCGGTCGACGCCATTGGATGGCAGGCTTCCTTTGAGGGGCATTGGCCACTGGGTTCTTAAGCTGTGCCCTACTATAACTTCTTCCGCCCCCTCGTTTTGTGGGACATGCCTTCTCCCACTTTACAATAGGCATTTTCGTGTTGTCCCACCTCTTTTGTGCCGTAGATGCATCGCAGAATAAAAATCATTGAAATGATCACTCGAGTTAATGAGCAATATCTTCCCCCTAAAATACATTTCTATTGCACTTTCGTCTCCCATTTATGAAAGGTTGGTGGAGTGTAGCTTCTAAACGTTTTCACATTCTGGTACAGTCAACACAGCATGCACAAATGCTTTGTACAAGAGGAGTGGCTAACCTGCAAGCCCTCTGGCATCATCCTGGGACAGCCTTTGGTGGCAGGCCTCATTGAAGTGTCCGTAGTGTTTCTTTTGAAACACTACATATACCTTGCCCTCTTTCTCCATGACCTCTAGAGTAGCAAAGCAGTGTTTGCTGATTTTGCAGCTTCCTTGCCCCTTTTCCTGCCTTTGGCGCTGTTCTATAGGAAGCTCTTCGTACGAGCCGGAATGGTGGCAGTGCAGGTAGCGTTTAAAAACCCTTGGTGCACATTCCTTCTTTCCTGTAGAAGCTATAAAATGGCAGCAAGTTTTGCTTTCTTCTCCGTCTTTCCAGGCGCAAAATCCTGAAACGGAAAGATTGTAAACATAACTAAGCACTCCACATAGTATTAGTTAATTATTAGTGTGAAAGCACAATTCCGAACGGTAAACCCCGAGCAAGATCCTGCGATGTGTATGTGGGTTTGTGCCAAGAGCATAGCAACGGCGACATAGCAACCACAGCCTCACAGCAGCATTGCAACATAGTTATGACACGATGCCAACATATGATGTTAAGTCCATGACCACTCATGACTAAAAAGAAATTTTAAAAAATTGAGGCGTGAACAAAGGTGGGCTCCATTTTGATAAAAACGTGTACACAATGATAGCACATGAATAACGGCATAAGGCATCCTTAGAAAGCCAACAGTAAAGTAACAAGACAAGGCAATGTTCATGAAATTCTGCTTTTGCACGTTTATAACATTTCGGCAAAACTTCTCTGTCAATTTTTTGTGTATCACACTACTTTCATTTTTTGAAAAGCAAGGCCAAATTAAAGTTTGTACTTTTTACATACACTAATGAAAAATGCATGTGCTATGGAGTGGGCACATATGCAGTACTCGCACTACTACTGGCGCTCTGCCTCTGCCAAGTGCGCATGACAATCACAGATTTAGCTTCACATTTTTAGCCTTTTGCCTGCAGTGCAGAACTGCATTTCCCAGCTTTTTTATTGTTAAAAATTTATCAGTCATTCGCTTACTGGTTTTTCCTGCTATAGTGCATGGGGAACAATTTTTGGAGAAAATTATTAAGTTCAGGTTAAGTTATTACACGGACTGTTACATGGAAGTATTTCAATTTTACTACACCCTGCAAAAACTCATTCCTGCACAGCAACCTTTTACATGGCCCTGTCCTTTGACCACACATTCAGGTCAGCGCTGTTGACTTCTAAAGGCAGAACAATGCTGGGCATTCTTCCTACACACTTCTGCATGTTGCGATTGCCATGGCTTCAGCGCTGCTAAGCCAGTGCATGCCGCGACAATGTTGTGTGTCCTGTCGAGACATTGCAGATGCCTGCAACAAAGCATAAGCAAGGCCTGTAGCAGCGAGTCTGCTGCAAGGACCAGTTTTTTTCCTGCAGTGGCCACTTTAAATATGAAAGAGAGTGCACTGCTTGTCACTTTGCTTATGGAGGAGCTAGGACACCAAAAAAAAAATTCTGCAGACACACATAAGACTGCTTACCAGCGAGAATGCCAAAGCATTAAAGTGCACAGTCATTCTATGTTGCAGAATGACGAGTCATGAGTGCAAGGCATGACTACGCAACTTTGTACAAACTCTGCACACCTTATGTTACTAGTAAAGTGCTGAGTCATGCTACACTTCAGAATGATTAGGAGTCAAAACTATGACTACCTAAACTTTGTACAAACTATACACCTTACATTACAAATAAGTGCAAAATGACTATGACAAGTCATGGCTTTCAAAGGTTATAGTACGTTACGTTTCACATTTCACTCGAATGCCCGCAAAGGCTACCTCTGCAGATCTGTCGCACTAGACCAAGCCCATTGAAATCTTCATGGTTCCTTTAAAAAACGTGCATGTCATCGCTAAGTTTTTGTGCACAAAACCACGTGCAAGTTTCCCCAGGTGAGTGTAAGCCCGTAAATAAAAAAAAAAAAGAACGCGCTTTGTGTTTACAAACTTAAAATGCGCGCACTCGAAAAGTCAATAAACTGCAACTTTTCAATCGGTAATCTAAGCGCGCGACTGCATCCCGCTTTGGCCCTTTATTGCTTTAATCACAGCGTGCGTGCATGCAGACTTCGTTTCTTACCTTTATTAGAGTCGAAGACTAGATTCTCCACCTCTTCCTCGAAGTCGTGGTGCCGTCGCAGGTCACGAAGGGCGACAAAATGCTTCGGACGTAAGTCGCACAAGAACGGCCGTGCCTTACTACATGTTGTTGTTGTGACTGAGAGAAGGATGCATGGGCCTGCCTACTGGCTGGAGCCGAGCCACCACCGCTGCCGCGTGCAGATAGAGGAGAGATCAGAGGAAAGAGAACAAGAAAAGACGCGTCGCAGCAACAACCGCGTCCTTCCCCACGAATATCCTTGATGGGTGTTTTTAAATTACTAGTATTGAAGAACGCCTTGTCGCAAACCGCTGAAGCAACGCCATCGCACGTGTCCGTCTCCATGCTCAAGGCAAAAAAATAAAAAAAAACAAGCGAGCAAGAAATGCACCTTGGGATACCTTGGGATATTGAGCAAGGATTTTCAAGAAGAGTTGAGATTTTCCCTGTCGGTTGAAGCGCAGTGTTCCCCAAAAGTCCCCACAGAGTGACGTAGAGTAGAGCAGTGACGTCTGTTCTCGGTTGGCCAATCGCAACGAGGATCACCTTCCTCTGAATACGCCCTCCGCTTGGTGCGGCCCGTCGCGTCGCGCCTCAATGGCTGGGGAAGCGCGTATTGGGAGAAGTTGAAGTTTCCGCCGCTATTCTCCGCGGGGGCGCCACCACTCCGTGACAAGCCGCCGACGCGGAAGGAGTGCGCTGGCTGTGCTGGCGCGTGTTTTCGCTGTAACTACTCTGCATGACCGCGTGGTTCTGCTAGTTCTGCGTGCTTTTCATCGGTGCCTGCGTCAACAGCGTCCAAAGCGCATGCGAAACCATGCCATGCAACTGCTGCGTGCCGCTGTGCAACGCAAACGCAAGAAAAGATCCGAAGTTCGGTTACCATGAGTTCCCGCAGAAGCAATGTCCGGAGTTGATTTGAGAGAGAGAGAGAAGACCGCAGTCACACCGAGGACCTCTGCAAAGCCTTTATAACCAAACTAATGCGACCACTGCTGACCGATTTGGTAGAAAACATCAACCTTACGGTGGAAAAAATCATACTTGCTCATAAACCGCTTTCGAGGAAAGTTCTTCGCTTGTAAAATAGGCTTGAATTCCTTCGGTGCATCACGTGGCTTCAAAATAAAACGAAAAACATTGGCTGAGCCTGCTGGCGTCTGGTTGAACTGGCTGTCTTTTGTTGTTTATTTTACAACTGTTTGTTTCAGCAGTATATTTACGAGGGTAATCCCAAAAGTGAGTTCTCCAAAGGGCTGCGGCCGCCGAGAAACTATGTGCGTGGCTGCTCGCTATACTGCTGTGTTCATTGTTCCCCGTCTTCCAAACAAGCCATGACTCAGCGCGAAAGGGACTGTCAGACATGGCCCGGCAACCATTTGAAATGGAGCTCCCGTTTGTCACTACCGCCAGGAGCGAAGTTCACGCAAATGGCGTTCAACCAATCGAAAATTATCGCCAGTTGACGGAAGTGTACGGAGAGTCTTGCATGGATGTTAAAAACTTCCCCAAGTGGTGTAGGAAGTTCGCAACTGGTCGCACTTAAATTTACGACGAAGAAAGAAGCGGGAGGCCGTCAATTTTTGATGAAACAGTCGCGAAGGCCGAATAAATGATGCAGCAATAACGGAGGATCACACTCGACGAACTCTGCATTTTGGTTCCTGGCGTTTCTAGAAGCACTATTCATAAGGAGTTTAACAGCAAAGTTGAAATATCGGAAGGTGTGCGCAAGACAGGTTGCGCGAATGCTCACAGACGACCATCAACAACAATGCGTTGACTCCTCCTGCGAATTTCTTCCGCGTTCTGGAGATGAAACGGAGATATTTGCATTCTATTGTTACGGGTGATGAAACCTAGACATTCCACTTCACGCCTGAGACCAAACAAGAATCACGTGAGTGGCGGCGCTCATCTTCGCCCAAGCCGCGAAAATTCAAGCGAACACAGTCTGCCGGCAAAGTCATGGCAAAACTCAGGAAAAACTCAGGGGGGCGATTCAAGATCGCAGAAGAGGAACAACGCCCCACGTTGCCTGTCAAACCATCGCTCTCCTAGAACAGCTTGTATAGGACGTCATCATGCAGCCACTCACCCTACAGTCCGGACTTGGCACTAATTGACTACCACTTCTTTCCAAAGCTAAAAGAACACCACGCTGGAAGGCGCTTCACTGATGATGACGAAGTGAAAGATGCGGTCAAACGCTTCCTCAACGGCATAGCGGCGAGCTGGTATGACATGGGCACACAAAAACTGCCCCAGCGTCTGTGAAAATGCATAGACTCCAACGGCGATTATGTGGAAAAGTAGAATGATGGTGTCCCTTTTAAGGTTTGGTTTATGGGTGTTTAACGTCCCAAAGCGACCGAGGCTATGAGGGACGCCGTAGTGAAGGGCTCCGGAAATTTCGACTACCTGGGGTTCTTTAACGTGCACTGACAACGCACAGCACGCGGGTCTCTAGAATTTCGCCTTCATCGAAATTCAGCCGCCGCGGCCGGGATCGAACCCGCGTCTTTCGGGTCAGCAGCCGAGCGCCGTAACTGCTGAGCCACCGCGTCGGAGTGTGTTCCTTTTGAGTGATTTGTAATTTGCTTAAAATAAAAATGTCTTTCGATTGATAAAAAAAACTGCAGTCCTTAATTTTGGGATGACCCTCGTACGGGGTGGTACCCACTTGAAACTATTTCCAGCGAAAACGGAGCAACAGGCTGAATTATAATGCTGGACGTTACGACCTCAAACGTAAGTTTACAAAAAGTGCATGTTGAATAAGTGGCCCGAAACCTTGTCCCGAGTTCAAGATTGTAATATGTAATAAGTTATTACAGTGGTTGAAACGCCTGTCACCGAATGGGTGACCGCTCGGCGAAGCGCACTTCTGCCTCGATTCTCGCTGTAAACGCTCAGGCGATTTGGAAAAGCGCAGTGATGGTGACATGCCGCTATCACGCTATCAATAGCAAACTTGCACGTGGCATCACCATAATCTGTGAAACGCAGCTTGTAAATGCTAAAATTATAAAGCGCCTACCGCGCGGACGCCTAAACGAAAGCACTGCTTCGGCCGCTGCGCGCAGCTCTCCGCCCGGACTCGTCCCGGAGCGGTGGCGCCGCAGCGGTGGCGATGAGAACTAAGCGCGATACGGCTCTTTCGGGCGACGCGACGGGCCGCACCCAGTGCGCTCTCCATTGAGCGGCCGTGGTAGAGACCTCCACGAAACAGCTGTGCAGACGACATAAATTTGTAGGCAAACATTTGAGCGTAGTGTTGTGTTTCGCTTGCAGCTATTTTGTTCCGCCTGCGAAATCTTTATGGCGAATTTAAAAGAACAGAGAGTGTGTTTGAAGTTTTGTTTCCTGCTTGAGAAATCGGCAGCGGAAGCTTACCAAATGTTGCAACAGGCTTTTAAAGAGGATGCTATGAGCCGCACACAAGTTTTTGAGTGATTTGGGTGCTTCAAACGTGGTGAGATGAGTGTCGAAGACCATGCTCGTCCTGGGCGTCCTTCAACGTCTCGAAACGATGAAAACGTTGAAAAAATCCGTCAAGAAATGAACAAAGATCATCGATCGACCAAATTTCAAAAGAGGCAGGGGTGAGTTGGAGTTCCTGTCAGCGAATTTTGACTGAGCAGTTGCAAATGAGACGCGTTTCCGCTAAATTTCTTCCTCACATTCTCACACAGGATCAAAAGAACATTCGATTAAATTTGAGTAGGGATTTATAAAAAGAGATTGAAAGTGGTCCAAAGTTCTTGACCAAAGTCATTACAGGTGATGAGAGTTGGTGTTAAGGGTATGACTTAGAAACTAAGCAAGCGTCAAGCCAGTGGAAGTCTCCCAACTCTCCGAGACCAAAAAAAAATCAGGGCAGTTGAAGTCGAATGTGAAGACAATGATCATTGTCTTTTGTGATGTTCGTGGAATTGTGCACCAAGAATTTGTTCCCCCTGGCCAGACTGTTAACCAGCACTTTTATTTGGAAGTTTTAAGACGTCTGCGAGAGGATGTGCGGAGGAAACGCCCGGAACTTTGGCGATCAGGTGACTGGTTCCTTCATCACGACAACGCCCCCGCACACACGGCCTTACGAGTGACCCACTATTTTGCCTCTTGGGGATGGACTGTCGTTCCCCACCCTCCATATTCACCAGACCTAGCCCCGTGCGACTCTTTCTCTTTCCGAGAATGAAGAAAAGTCTAAAAGGGAAGCGTTTTGGTGATGGGGAGGCCGTACAAACAGCTTCGCAAAGGGCACTGCACGATATCAAAGTTGAAGAGTTCCAGAGACGCTTCAAAGAGTGGGACAAAGGACTTGACAAGTGCATCGCATTTCATGGAGAGTACTTTAAAGGTGACTGAAGGAATTTTGTGCAAGAGTTAATAAATAAAGTTTTTATACAAAAAAATCCGGTTTCTTTTGGGTCCCCCCTCGTATATACGTACCAAAAACCTGGTTAATCACTATTTTCTAGTTTGCAAAAAAATTAAAGAAATAAAACAAAATCACCAGGCCACCAGCGCAGGTGCTGCGACTTTTAGAGCTAGCCGATCGTTTAACCCCACCTGAGACTGGAGAGCGGATAGCTACTTTAGAAACGCTTTCTGACGGCCTAAATCTTGCGAAAGAAATCCTGCTTTGGCATCAATTCGTTAGTCAAGAACTGAGAGATCTATGTTAAATTGAATTCAGCGGAAAAATACAGACAAGGGACAAAGAGAGACACACTGAGACGTTCACGAGCGCTAACTACCAACTGTTTATTCATGCTGAAGTACAGGGGATATATAGGAAGGAAATGAAGAGCATGCGCGTAGCGAGGTACAGATAATGCACATCCGTCAAGCAAACGAGTTAATCAAAAAACGAATCTAAAAAAGCACATTCAGATGAGTATATGTGTACCGACGTGTCACTGACACAACGTTCGGACAGCTTTCTGATATAATAAGCTTCTAAAACGAGCCTTGCCTTATCATTACCGCTCTTGCCAAGAATCGTGGTCTTCTCTAATCCCGCCCTACATTTACACGAAGCAAGGTGCCGCACAAGATTCACATTCGTGTCGTTATTTTCTATGTTTTTGGCATGCTCCCGTAGCCGGTCATTAATACAGCGGCCAGTTTGGCCAACGTATGAAGCCCCACATGAGAGGGGGATGCAGTACACCACACCTATTGCACATTTGGCGTAGGCGAACCCATGTTTTTTGTTGCAGCCCCTGCCGGAACAACCAGTAATGCGAGGGCATAGCTTGGACAGCTTGTTTGGAGCTGAGAATACCAAGGGCACGTGGTGCCTGCCAGCCACTTTTTTGAGGTTGTGAGAGAGTTGGTGTACATAAGGGACCACCACCGGCTTAGAAGAAGGGGTTTCATGTCTTTTCTGGGCGCCTTTATGCTTCTGCAGGAGGGTTTCGGCAACAGCTGAAATGACCGGGCCAGGGAAGCCTGCTACTGAAAGTCGCGAAACCTGATCGTTCAAACTCTGTAGCATTTTATGTGGGCAGGATTTTCGAAGCGCAGATTCCAGGCAAAGCGACGCAATAGCTCGCTTTACCACCTTGGAATGAGCGGAATCAAAGCTGAGCAACTCTTTGTTGGCTCGGGGGGAGTACATCCAGCAGGTATGGTCTCGGCAGAACGTGAGCTTAAGGTCTAAAAAACGCAAAGTCTGACTTTCAGGTAGTTCATGGGTAAAAACTAAACCTTTCCCCAGTTGATTAAAAGTAGATAAAACCAGTGAAACAATATGGTCGAGGGATGTAAAGTTCCCTGACCTTAAAATAATTAAAAAGTCATCAACATATCTAAAAACTTTAAAAACTGGCCCCCCTTGAAAAGTCCGTGCAAGAAGGCGGTCAATTGAAGATAAAAATATGTCACATAAAATGGGAGCTACACATGAGCCGATACAAATGCCCTTACGCTGCAGAAAAAACTCGTTGTCATGAGAGATAAAAGTTACCTGCAGGTAGTATTCTAGTAATTTTAAAAAATTGTCGACCGAGATACCAGCTGAGTTCTGGAAAGCCACAGCCCCCGAGCCTTCAATGCTTTCTCTGACCGAAGCTAACAGCTCAGCATGTGGAACAGAATAGAACAAGTCTTGGATGTCAATGGAAAAGGCTAAATCCATCCGATCGTTATTCTGCACAAAATCGGCAACTTCTTGTGACTTCTTTATCAGAAAGGGGTCATCAACAGGAATGTGCTTAAGCTTGCTGAGCAAAAAACGACTGACGTTGTGTTGCCATGAACCCTTCTCGCTAACAATGGCCCTGAATGGCATATCCGGTTTGTGCGTTTTTGCCGCGAAAAAAATATCCAAGGAATTCTTTGAGCTGGCATTGATGGCAGTTGCCAGAAAAGACAACTGTAGGCTGCTACAAAAAGCAATGAATTTAGTTTTCACCCTGGTTTGGCTTCGTTTGACAGGCATACAATTTTTGTGAACCGCTTGGAGAGCTTTTTCTTTAAAAAGGCCGTTCGGCATGACAACAAACATGCCTTCTTTGTCAGATTGCAATAAGCTTAAACCATGGTCCTTAAAATATTTAACAACGGAAAAGACATCAATGGAACCAGTCTTACAGTACATGGGATGTTTAGCACACCTTTTTAAGCAGTCCACGCCATCCAGTAGGCAACGTTCCTGGTCTTCGTTTATCGCCTTTGAGGCTATAGTCCTGTTGATGGCGAGGAGTTCATGGGCGGGCACCTCAGGTTGAATGCCGAATTTGGGGCCTTTTTCCAGGACGCGTGAAATCCTTTCAGGGATTTCACGCGTCTGTCCCTTGTCTGTATTTCTGCGCTGAATTCAATTTAACATGCTTCACCAACTAGCCCGGCAGCTTGCTCTCCTGAACTGCATTTCTAGTACAGCGGGCCCATCTTTTTGTGTGTCACCTGCTTCCCCTTCACGCATCGATCTTCTTGTTCAGCACATCGTCAGCACAACATGTCAAGCACGTCAGTTAGCCTTCTGCCTCCGGAAAGGGGTCACGCCAGACATTGTGAGTGCTCTTTTTGGTCCCGTGAAGCCGTCATGGGGCCATGTGAAGCGTCTTGTTAAGATTATGCGGTCAGAATTGTGGCGACAGATCCGGCTTTACCAAGACTGGCTGAGGGTTTTGTGCCAAAGCTTGTTCCCTGTGGGTGTGGAAGATAACAAGCTAATGGACTCGAAGCTTCAAGCATCGAACCTTATTGAACAGCGATGGAGAGCTGTCCTAGGCCATCTTCTAACCACCCACTCCAAGAAAAGGCCGAACCACGAGAAGGAGCGTGTGGTCTTCACCGGTGGGGCAAGCCTCCCTGAAAGGATTTCACGCGTCCTGGAAAAAGGCCCCAAATTCGGCATTCAACCTGAGGTGCCCGCCCATGAACTCCTAGCCATCAACAGGACTATAGCCTCAAAGGCGATAAACGAAGACCAGGAACGTTGCCTACTGGATGGCGTGGACTGCTTAAAAAGGTGTGCTAAACATCCCATGTACTGTAAGACTGGTTCCATTGATGTCTTTTCCGTTGTTAAATATTTTAAGGACCATGGTTTAAGCTTATTGCAACCTGACAAAGAAGGCATGTTTGTTGTCATGCCGAACGGCCTTTTTAAAGAAAAAGCGCTCCAAGCGGTTCACAAAAATTGTATGCCTGTCAAACGAAGCCAAACCAGGGTGAAAACTAAATTCATTGCTTTTTGTAGCAGCCTACAGTTGTCTTTTCTGGCAACTGCCATCAATGCCAGCTCAAAGAATTCCTTGGATATTTTTTTCGCGGCAAAAACGCACAAACCGGATATGCCATTCAGGGCCATTGTTAGCGAGAAGGGTTCATGGCAACACAACGTCAGTCGTTTTTTGCTCAGCAAGCTTAAGCACATTCCTGTTGATGACCCCTTTCTGATAAAGAAGTCACAAGAAGTTGCCGATTTTGTGCAGAATAACGATCGGATGGATTTAGCCTTTTCCATTGACATCCAAGACTTGTTCTATTCTGTTCCACATGCTGAGCTGTTAGCTTCGGTCAGAGAAAGCATTGAAGGCTCGGGGGCTGTGGCTTTCCAGAACTCAGCTGGTATCTCGGTAGACAATTTTTTAAAATTACTAGAATACTACCTGCAGGTAACTTTTATCTCTCATGACAACGAGTTTTTTCTGCAGCGTAAGGGCATTTGTATCGGCTCATGTGTAGCTCCCATTTTATGTGACATATTTTTATCTTCAATTGACCGCCTTCTTGCACGGACTTTTCAAGGGGGGCCAGTTTTTAAAGTTTTTAGATATGTTGATGACTTTTTAATTATTTTAAGGTCAGGGAACTTTACATCCCTTGACCATATTGTTTCACTGGTTTTATCTACTTTTAATCAACTGGGGAAAGGTTTAGTTTTTACCCATGAACTACCTGAAAGTCAGACTTTGCGTTTTTTAGACCTTAAGCTCACGTTCTGCCGAGACCATACCTGCTGGATGTACTCCCCCCGAGCCAACAAAGAGTTGCTCAGCTTTGATTCCGCTCATTCCAAGGTGGTAAAGCGAGCTATTGCGTCGCTTTGCCTGGAATCTGCGCTTCGAAAATCCTGCCCACATAAAATGCTACAGAGTTTGAACGATCAGGTTTCGCGACTTTCAGTAGCAGGCTTCCCTGGCCCGGTCATTTCAGCTGTTGCCGAAACCCTCCTGCAGAAGCATAAAGGCGCCCAGAAAAGACATGAAACCCCTTCTTCTAAGCCGGTGGTGGTCCCTTATGTACACCAACTCTCTCACAACCTCAAAAAAGTGGCTGGCAGGCACCACGTGCCCTTGGTATTCTCAGCTCCAAACAAGCTGTCCAAGCTATGCCCTCGCATTACTGGTTGTTCCGGCAGGGGCTGCAACAAAAAACATGGGTTCGCCTACGCCAAATGTGCAATAGGTGTGGTGTACTGCATCCCCCTCTCATGTGGGGCTTCATACGTTGGCCAAACTGGCCGCTGTATTAATGACCGGCTACGGGAGCATGCCAAAAACATAGAAAATAACGACACGAATGTGAATCTTGTGCGGCACCTTGCTTCGTGTAAATGTAGGGCGGGATTAGAGAAGACCACGATTCTTGGCAAGAGCGGTAATGATAAGGCAAGGCTCGTTTTAGAAGCTTATTATATCAGAAAGCTGTCCGAACGTTGTGTCAGTGACACGTCGGTACACATATACTCATCTGAATGTGCTTTTTTAGATTCGTTTTTTGATTAACTCGTTTGCTTGACGGATGTGCATTATCTGTACCTCGCTACGCGCATGCTCTTCATTTCCTTCCTATATATCCCCTGTACTTCAGCATGAATAAACAGTTGGTAGTTAGCGCTCGTGAACGTCTCAGTGTGTCTCTCTTTGTCCCTTGTCTGTATTTTTGCGCTGAATTCAATTTAACATGCTTCACCAACTAGCCCGGCAGCTTGCTCTCCTGAGAGATCTATACTCCGAAGTAACTGCTAAAGCCCGGAGCTTGCAGTATTGTCTGCATTATACTCAACGCTCGACGTTATCATATGCTTTGGGAGGATCTCCAGAAACATGGCGCAGTGTATTGGATTCTGTGCCGAAGAAGCTGCATGATGCTGTCCGTCGCACTTCTAACACCTCGTTCTGAAACCTATTTGGCTAAGATGTAAGAAATATTTCTCCGAAATGAAAGGAACAACGCAGCCGTGCAGCACCATTTCTATGAATACAAGAAGCTAGGTTGATTAACTTGGCCTGGTGTTGTCTTAATCGCATCCTTAACCTTGTTTATTTACAAGTGGTGTTAGGTTCGTAAGTCTGACTGTAAGCATTTTCTCCTAGGCGGGTTTCCAGCGCATTACACCCGCCTGCACCCTGCTTTCTACCATATCCGTGATGGATTGCCGTTAGGTGCCTCTATTACGAACACTGAATTTTTATTAACGCCTGCTAGCCCCTGGAGAATGCTTATTCCTTTCTTCTCAGTCCGTACCATCGATAAACCAGCAGGACCGGACATTAAGTGTCCTTTAAACTTGTTGCGATTAATAAAAGAGCGCTGGTGACCGCAGAATCACGATATCAAAGACCCCAAGGCGATCGCTTCTTGTGGCATAGTGAGGAGTCGACTAAGAAATTCCAGCGACACCAGTACTGAAAAGTGTTGTCTCTAATTCTGAGCAAGACTGGCCACGGGCATACGCAGCAGAACACGACTTCATTTTCGCAAAACTATGACAAGCCCCCAGTTCCGCAAGCATGCATCACGTGTGTTCGTACTGTGAAAGCACGGTGCCCGATTCGAATTTAAATGCCGAGTAAAAAGCGAGAAGGAAGCCAAGAGACCGCGAAACTTGTTACCCAAGAAGGAACTTCGATAACGAGAAGGGCTGAAGCCCAAAGCTTGAATTTCACTTGGACGATTCACATATTTGAAACGGTATTCTTGACCCGTTTTGCCTGGCAAAAGTTCAGAGACAAAAACAAGAGAACACCGTGCTCCGACGGACGGTCTAACGAAGAGAAAAAGAAATTTATTATTACATACAGTTAGACACGTTTCTTGAAGCGTAATGATATCCATATAAAGCTAGTTGCACCGATATACCAACTGGATCCGTTGAAGGCTTGAAGCATCTTTTCAAATTAGATGCGTCGTATATTTAAGAATTTAAGAAAGATGAGCGATAGTGGTTTCTAATTAAATATATTTGCAGGGTCACAAGTTTAAGTACATTTACCCCTTCTGAAATTGAAGGTTCGTAATTAAGGGAGATATCTTAGGAAAACAGATAAGACCCATGCGTTAGCCTTATGGAAGGCCAGTTGTACTACTAACTACCAGGCATTCCAGCCAAGCCCGCCCGTAATTTTTAAAAATAGAATTTCTGACATACAAAAATGACTTGTCTCGAGGATCCGGCTCGGGGTTGCCCTCACTCCTGCCGTCACCCCGGGCAGGTGCTGCGCTGACTTCTGTGGTAACGGCCTCCTGGACATCGCAGACTCCTCATCTGACCTGCACCTTCTGTCCCACTCCCGCTACAGAGGCGACGATAGGTGATTTCTTGACAACTTGCCCTGGATTTCAGGCGGCACGCAAGCTGCACTTCGGCAGCCAGGAGTATCACCCCAATCGGCTTGTGTGGTTCTGCATCTGTTTGTTGTGTCTTGCGCTCTGTAGACTGCAAGACACAACAAACAGATGCAGAACCACACAAGCCGATCAAACATAAGATTATCTGGGTACCGGGGCACACGGGGGTGGCAGGAAACCAGGAAACCAGGCAGGAAACCTGAGCCTACTAATGTCGCACTGAGTCTGTCCGCTGAGGATATGAATGACTACGGAAGAGTAAAGACAGCTCTGTTCCGTCACTTTGGAGTTGAAACAGAGTACCTAAGCGGCCGGACGCGCTCCAATGCTAGAGTGAAAGAACCATTTAGGCGCGATGCCGCTTCTGTCCAGACAGAACCCGCTAAGCATCAGACTGTCGTGGAGTGTAAAGATATCAATGCTGCGAATGCGAAACAGGCGCGTAATATGCCCGGGTGGGAACGAAACGCGTGCCGAGCATCCAACGTCAACGACCTTGCGGAATCCCTGCCAGTACCTCAGAAATACTCGGCCATACTAAACAACTACAAAGGCAGCAAGATTCGGTACCCACCACCGCACAAATCCTTAAAAAAAGAAGACGCTGTCACATGGAGACAACTACAAACGGGGTCATATCCAAACCTAAACACACTAAGTAAAATTCACCCCACACTTTACGACCACAATTGTCCGTGGTGCCATGAAAAACCTACACTGTATCTCATAACATGGGCATGTCAAAAAATTGACGTCGTTCCAATTATACCAAACCCAAGTGCGGAGCAATGGGAGGGTCTGCCCTCCAGCGACTGCCCCGATGACCAGATCGGTCTGATACAGCGAAATCAGCTGACGGCAGCATCCAGCGGAGCCCTGGAATAGGGGCAAGCGACCGTTGCGGAGATCTGAAACGCATAAAAGCACTTGCGCTAGAGCTAAATAAAGTTATCCTATCCTATCCTATCCTATCCTATCCTATCCTATCCTATCCTATCCTATCCTATCCTATCCTATCCTATCCTATCCTATCCTATCCTATCCTAGTTGACCACCAGACACAAGAATCTGAACCCGTGGGCCCCCAACATCAGGCCTTGTTTGCATTTATAGCTGCAGGTCTGCTTATGTACATCTCACTTATCCCAAAGGGCACATTTCCAGAATAAAAAAAAATCTGGCTTCAGCTCCAAGGATTGTTTCCACGCCGCTGGTTTCAGTATGCCAACCACAGGAGGCAGAAGCCGACATTTACCATCCACTGGGGGTCTGTGACGACAAGAATCCGGCGCCACGCCGTAGCGGGTCTTCCGCCAGGCAGTTTTTCATCATATGATGCTTGGACGCACGTACCGCACCATCGGTCTTTTCTAGACTTCGTTCGATCAGCCAAACTCTTAATTTATATAACTATCCTTGTTGTTTCATTCACATAACCATTTCCACTTATGCCGTGGGGCAATAAACACCGCTGAAAAAAAAGAAAGAAAACTCGTCCAACACGCCATCTTGCTGCTGCGCCTTGAAGATTTTCGCTCAAAATGCCGTGGATGAAGCAGGACCTTGGAGCCCAAAGCGATCCGGCGAGGTCAGAGCGAAAACGCTTAGCCCGCCACGGTTCGAGGCAGCGGCAAAGCGACGTAAGCGAGAAGGCTCGTCGGTTCGAACAGCAGAAGCGAAGCGGACAGTTTATGTTGATGGGCGATTTTAGATTAAGATAATGCAGAGTGGCTGTCAATATTTTAGATGCGACTAATATTTTAATATCTCACTGCCTGATACAACCACGATATTAGAGGTTCACAAATCAGAAAAAGTCTAGGGTGGAAGCTGCGGTCGGCACATAGAAAGATGTTCAGATTGAAGGTTTTACATAATGTTAACAGCTATAACGCAGGAATCGACAAAACCATATATTTAAATCAACCTCATTCTCAGTCCAAGAGAAGATCGAGGCAATATAAAAAAAATCAGGCCATATCAAAGTCGCATAAATGCACTGAAGTTTTCGTTCTTTCCACGAACTATAGGAGAATGGAATTCGCTCCCGGATGAGATAGTGTCTGAACCTAACTTTTCACCTCACATCACATCACATCACATCAATCTGATTTATTTCATGCTTCCAGTGTTCTGCTTTTTGAATTGTGTAACAGCTTTTGTAATTGGATACCTTCTTTCCTGTTCAATGTGTCGTCCTCCGTTCTTATTTAACAGTTGTTTGTATTTTCGTTTATAACTGATTCGTTGCTTTTGTTCGTGCTCTTCTTTTTACCATTGTGTTTGCAAGTAGCCCCCAAGCGATAATGCTCGAAGGGCGCTGTAGGTATTTGTAATAAATAAATATCTCACTATCTCTCCACTCTCCACACCCCCCGGATTCATTTCTGCTGAGCTAGACTTTTTCTTTTCACAGTTTTGCAGACCAACCGGTTAATCAACTTGAGCGGCCATCATGCCTGGACAAGACTCACCCTCCCCATCCTAACACCTTTGCCACTTCACGTCCTCCTCTCCTTCACCGGGCCTTCCTCCTCGGAGTGAGGACCCTATTTAAACCCCGCCAATGATCAAGACAATGCCAATGATGATGAACTTGTCTTCGTATGAGCGAAGACACGTCCTCTTGTGGAAACGTTGGACAGCACCCTGAAGCTTTACCCTCCCTTGCTCACTTTGTGAGTGCGAAGAACCATCTGCCTACCGTTTCTCTACCATGCCTGATGACTAGAAATAAGGGATCTGCCATTACTTTTTTTTTAAATTTACTTCGAAGAAGAAAAAATCTTTCATCGAGAAGAGATAAACTCCCGCGCTCACATGCACTACTGCTTTTGTCGAATTTAGTTACGAATGACTGGAAATATGTAGAGAAGAGGTGCCTGAAAATTTATACGGTATATACTCTAGAGGGTGCGCAGTGATTTTTGTCGATTTCTAAAGCTTTTTTTCTCTAAAATTTCGCAGACTTGGCGCACAGAAAATTTTTACTGCTAACTTTGGAGGTATTTATCTAAAAGTAGGAGCTACAACTGCAAACGTTAGTTCTGTATTCTACAGAAAATTATCTACTAACTAATGGAAAATTCGCCAATATACCTGTATTTTATGGATAAAGAAATACTGTTGCCCAAACTGCAAGAAAGGACAAAATCACAAGAGCTTTGGAAGACAGTGATTTGAAATGAATAATTTTTATAATTTTTTATTCCATCCAGACATTGCGCATTATGTAAACATATTGCGTAATATTGCTGGTGGAGTAGATACAGCACCTCTTGACATTGTGGTGTTTTCCTCCGACTTCGCCACCCACCTCACTCGCCTTGAGACGGTCTTGAAGTGCCTGACTGACGCCGGTCTGCAGCTCAATCTCAACAAGTGCCATTTCGCCGCCCGCCAACTCACCATTTTAAGGCTTTCCGTGTCAAAAGATGCCATCCTTCCTGACCCAGCCAAACTCCGAGCTATCGCTGCGTTCCCGAAACCGACTTCAATCAAGCAACTCCGCAGCTTTATTGACTTGTGTTCTTACTTTCGGCGCTTCGTCCGCAAACTTTGCGGCCATCAATGCTCCTTTGACTCAACTTCTTGGCGGCCACAACGACCTTTCTGTCTGGTAGCCATCTTGCGACACTGGGTTCACGTAATTACGCACCATACTTACATCGCCTCCCATTTTACGCCACTTTTACCCGGCTGCGCCTACCGAAGTTCACACCGACGCCATTCACGCCGGCCTCGGCGCTGTTCTGGCCCAACGCAAACCTGGCGCTGAATAATACGTCGTGGCGTACGCCAGTCGGACTCTAACCAAGGCTGAGACCAATTATACCGTCACCGAAAAGGAATGTTTGGTCATTGTCTGGGCGCTTCAGAAATTTCGGCCGTACTTATACGGGGGCCCATACGATGTTGTTACGGACCACCACACTCATTCTTGGTTATCTTCACTGAAAGAACCCACCGGTCGTCTCGCCCGCTGGTCGCTTCGACTGCAAGAATGTGATATTCGCGTCGTCTACCGGACTGGGCGCAAGCACACTGATGCCGACGCTTTATCCCGCTAACCGTTGCCCCCTGACGTCCTGTTGCCGCCTGCCTCCAGCTCTGTCTTTTCTTCCCTGTCCGTTGACAACATGCCTGCAGAACAACGGAAAGACCCCTGGCTGGCGTCACTCGTCGCTCTCCTCACCAACTCGTCACCCTCGTCGGCCCCTCGTGCCCTTCGTCGCCAGGCGCAGCACTTCGCTCTTCGTGACGGCCTCCTCTACAGATGCAATTATATGCCAGACGGCCGTAAGTGGCTGCTTGTCGTACCTCGCCACCTCCGTAGTGCTATCTGCGCTTCTTACCACAACGACCCCCAGTGTGGCCATGCGGGAGTGTTGAAGACTTATGAACGGTTGCGACATCGCTTCTACTGGCACGGCATGTGTACGTGCGCTCCTGTACCGACTGCCAGCGTCGCAAGCCTCCTCCCCCATATCCTCGTGCTCCGCTACAGTCTCTCCCTTGCCCAGACCGACCATTTGATCGTACCGGCATCGACCTGTATGGGCCTCTGCCGTACACGCCAGCGAGGAATCGCTGGATAATCGTGGCCGTCGACCACCTCACTCGATACGCGGAAACTACAGACAGCACTTCCGGCCGCTACCTCAACTGATATCACCTCCTTCCTTCTCCGCCACTTCATTTTGAGACATGGCGCCCCTCGTGAGCTTCTGAGCAATAGAGTCAAATCATTCTTATCTCAAGTTGTTGCAGCGCTCCTCCATGAATGTCACACAGTCCACCGGACCACCAGCGCTTACACCCCGCAAACCAATGGGCTCACCGAACGCTTCAATCGCACACTGGACGATATGCTGTCAATGTACATCGCCTCCGATCACTCCAATTGGGACCGAATTCTACCATTTGTTACATATGCCTACAACACCGCTGTTCAAGCAACCACCGGATTCTCTCCATTATTTCTCCTGTATGGTCGCGAGCCTTCGTCTCCGCGAGACACCATCCCGCCCTATCGACCGGACATCTCAGAGTACACGTTCGTTTCCGAAGCTGCCAGGCACGCTGAAGAGTGCCGCCAAATGGCCCGTTCCCTGACATCAGAAGATCAACGCAACTTCTTCACTACACTCTAAACAAATCCTTTTTTTTTATGCACACTCTTCTATTGCCGATTTTGGTTGTGAATAACTTGATATATATCTTGTGAAGCGTCCTTTAAAACTTTTAGAGGACAAGTCTAGTTACCATAGATGTATTTATTTTACAAAAGGAATAAACAATGACCAAAACTATTTCAAACTGCATTCTATGCACGCTTATCTACTAAACGGTACAAAACTTACTTAGATATATTTCACGGATAAGGATATGCTATTGCTGACACTTCACGAGAGCACAGAACAAAAAAAGATTTTGGATGATGATTAAAAGCTTCTTTAATATTGTTTTTTTATTCTGTCCACGTATTCTGCGTTAGTTTCATAAAAATGTTTAATATTGCTGACAGATACAACACCTGAAATTAGGTCTTTCTGCATAGCTCGACACCCCTTGTAGCTGTGAAGAAAACCGTTTTCTGCAACGTCGATGAAAGGCCGGCAGCTCTTTCGAAGGGGCAGTTAAGTTAAATAAATTAACTATGTCATTGTGAAAACCCCATAAATGGCGCAGTACATGAAACACCACCGTTACAAACAGCCAAGGCTTCATTTCATATAATAGATATGCGGGCATTTAAATTCGTATAAGGTAAATAAATGCAAGATGCCGACCAGCCACCCATACCAAGATCTTATCTGGAATCGTCACACATTTATTTGGCCACTTTGACCATCGAGTCAGTACTATGTTGCTGGCCTGTATTTTGCCAGTCTCACGTAGGTGTCAATCCCCAAAGTTAGGCCAGGCTCGGCAGCCGCCCTCGGCCCGACTTGACCCAATATTTAGGACTGCTTCCCCTACCGCGTATGATGACGTTGCTGCTGCAGCCTCAGGGAAAACATTTTAAGCCGATAATGAGAGCTGAAAACATTTTAGCTTTCATTTTCGGCTAATTATGGCGAATATCGTCCGAAGCTGACGCTGAACATGAGGGCGAACTTGTCCGAAATATTTCGAAACTTTCTGTCTCAGTGGTGTCCAGCAGAAAAGAACCTTCAGCCTATAGAGCCGGATTTGAACAGTCGGTGACGCAAATAGATCAACTTCGAATGTTTGAGAAGGCCGCTAAGAGAAAAATAAATCTTCAGGAAGGGAAAGGCACAGTCGACCACTACCGCGATCTGCAGAGCGCGCTGACGCCACCTTTTCTTCAAAGGTCGGCGCTGCATGATCACGCGGCACCCGGGACGCCGCGCACCAAAAGCGGCGAAGACAACCGAACGCACTGTCGCTCGCTATGAAAAGCCAAGAAAAGCAATGTGGCTGACGACGGAGGATGCAACACTCGAGTGCGGCTACCGCCATCTACGAACCGCACTCGAATGCGCGACGCCTTTTCTGCGATGCACTCTGTCTACATCCACTCTCGGCGCCCAGACAAACTGAAATTTTTCGGACCGGCGTTGACACAGACTACATTCTGACAGAATCTGGTAAGTACTGCACTCAAACATGGTATTAAACACAAATCACTCCCAAACGCCACGTCTTTTCGAGCTCGAACACTCTCTTTGAGCGACGAAGGGGCCTTATGGCACCCAATTTATTTCCCATACGTCAAATTGCAATTCCCCGAAATATAAGTTGATTCGGTGCAGTGGATATTCTTAATATAAATAGTTTTCGTTTTTTTTTTGCAAACAGCTTGCTGGTCTGGCAATTTTTATTCGCTGACGTTGAAGGACGCATGAAACCCCGCGTCATTTGCAGCGCGCTGTTCGCCGTGTTGTGGTGCTGGCACGCCGTGGATGGGGGCCGCTCGAAAAGTATTTTTTTACTTTAGAGAAGCATTCATTTTTCTGTTTTCCAGGAACTTTCAGCGTGGTATGCGAGCTTAGTGATATCCTTGGAGGAGTAGGATAAACTCGCGGCGCCCGTCTCGAGATTGCCGAAGAAACGAAAATCACCAAGCCGTGCTGTATTTTAAATAATAAGTGCAAAAATTGGAGGGGACACTTGAGCTCCGCCTTAAGGGTATACCCTTGACACGATAGCTAATAGGTTAATGCCCCTATATGCAGAATTTGTCTTTCTCTACTTAACATTCATAGAAACGTGGAAGTCGTGGTTAAGCTGGTTAAGCGATGCGCCACTGCCCTGGGATTGCAGGCGCTGCTACCGGTGGGACTTGTGCGATCCAACGTTATTATATATATAGTAACGTTGGCGCGAAATATTTTGCTCTTCTCCAGCAACTTCGCGCGACTAGCTATTAATTTAACCGCCACCTGCCACGGTGTCCGGTTTGCTCACAATCCGGTGGGCAGGCTGTGATGACGCCACAAGGATATACATGACCTATAGGTGGCCCAGCTGCTTCCTATAGGTTGTTTCTGTGGGGATTTTTCGCGGATTTTTCGCTCCCGTCAACGACGCCGACGACGCCGGATTTTCTGCGGCACGCTCCTTAACGCTCTCGCGTTAATATTCTCGTGTTATGAGAGTAGCACTTTTCTGTCAGCCAAGTGCCCGGCGTATGTAACGCGGGACATCCCGTGGCTGCCTTCGCTGAAATGCTCCTCGAAGAGCGTCAAGGGGGCTCTGTCGACTACCAAGTCGTTCCCGCTGCTCCGCCGGCTAGATAATTAAAAACCCAAATAACACACGAGAGCACTATTAACTCTTTCACCACGAAAGAAGCCGATATAGAATTGTTGAATGCGACGGCGTCATTCCTGCACACATGCTTTCGTTCGTTCGTTGGCTGTTGTTTTCCAATATGTCACACAACTAGCTCAGACACAAGCCCTCATGCTTTAAAAACGGTATGTGTGATTATATGATGAATTTTTATGGCGCAAGGGCACCTTTGGCCAAAGAGCGCAAAGGCACAAGGAGTCCTTCATCTACTCAAGGTGGGGTCAAAGACCAATTTTCTAAGCCTTTCACCCCGAATAAGTAGAGCACCAGGCCAAGGGAAAGCTAACTGTACCCACCCAGACAACACCAAAGGTCCTGAGGATGTCTTCAAATGACAGGACATTCTGAGCCCTTTGATTGCATCGATGGCTAAATGCCCTCATGAGGATGTTCTCAGTTCGTACTTTGCTGGACGGCTCGAGAAAAATTCCTCAAATGTCTTACAATCGTCTATATATCGCAGGATAGTACTGTGGAACTGAATTGAGATCAAGGCAGTTTGCCCTCTTGCACTGGGCCCTTATTAATTAAAAACTGCAGGCGTATTAAACAATATATATGTAGAATAGTGACCTAATTAAGGAAACCATTTTGACCACCAAAATTATATGCCTTCAGGAGATATCTTAAAGGGACACTGAAGACAACGCTATAAAAATTTTTTTTTGTCAGTAAAACGCGATAGTTAAGCATTTTGTGGCTTTGTTGCCGCTTGTCCGGCCGCGAAAGGTGCATTTATTGCTAAGAGATTTGGATTCGAAGTTGAAAACCTTTTTTCCCTCCGCTACGATTCAAACTCGGGACACTCTGATGACGAAATAAGACAAGAGTGGCGTAAAGCGGCGGAAACTGAAACGAGTATTCCGTGATTGCTGGCGGCGAGCGCAGTGCTCCCGCCAAGCAGCAGCCGAAATAAAAATTGGCTGTGGTTTAGCTCTGGCTAAACCTGGCAGGTAGCGAGAGCTACAGGCCATGACTACGCTTAGGCTTCGTTGTGGTTAAGCGATGTAATGCTAGTGTTGATTTACTTGGCTAATCTCTGTCTATATGCTTGGAGAAAGACACATGGTTAAGCAATGGTTGCAAGTTTATTTATCCCAATGAATACGCTTCGGTCGTCAGTAAAGTAGTGAGACGCTGAAGCCTGGCTTCCTGCAGAGGCGACGAACTCGGCCCGTCGTCTTCGACCGTCACGGATTCACTGTCGGAGGCTAAGCGAACTCGTCTAGCCGCGTCGTCATTACGACGCTTATCAATACGTTTGACACGCTATTCTTCAGTCTCTTCGTCACGCTGTCTCCTCCTTGTTTCGTTCTGGCACCGAAGACTGGCTTCTTTCAGCCTATCCGACTCATCGCTCTCCATAACGGCTCGCCTCCCGCTACGCCGAACACTGCGACACCCCGTCTCCCTCTACTGCGCATGCGCACAACTGGCGAGGCGAGCGGCGTCTGCTCCATGACGAGCGCAACGGCGGAGTGCCGTCATGCCAGATGTCGCGCCGAGCTACAGAGTCTAGCCTCTGTAGCCGAGCGGCGACGCCCGCCAGCTGCGGCGGTTGCTAGGCAACGGCTCAAGGTCGGTGCAACCACGGCGAAAGTGCGACCATGCTGAAGAGGCGAAGCAGCTGGCTTAGTGGACGTTGAAGGCCCATGGGCGTCCGGAGGGGGGGGCAAGGGGGGGCGGCTGCACCCCCCTGGAAAATCACTCACTCTAACCGTGAGTGATGGCCGCACACCAGGGGCGGCGGTGCGCTCAGCAAAAAGAGTAAAAGCGGCCCCGCTTCCAGCTTTGGGTCACATCTGCGAAGTGCCGCGTCCGGGGACGCGTCGTTGCAGACATACAGCGGCACCGGCGAGCATGTGTTTCGAGGCGTCTTGAGATGGGTGCCTGTTTCTTTGATCTCTAGAGAGATAGCCACACGGAGGCAGACAGTGCACAATCCGGCCACCGATGAATTCTTCAGGAGGGAGGGACAAATCAGCCGTGTCCACCCCCGCTTTGTCGGGCTGCTCAAGGGCAAGCAGGCGATGAGTTGGCGCCGCCGCCGCTCGCTGTCTCCTCCGATCCACGGGAGAGCGCAGTTCGGTAGAAGCGCCGCTTTCAGAATCTTCGGCAAAGGGGATTAGCAGTTGCTTTTGTTCACGGCGACGCAGTCTCCAGAGGCGCCCCCACACCAGCGTTCCTTGCATCTTCTCCGGAAGCCAGCGCCTTTGGTCAAGGCAGCCCGATGGCGCCTGACTGGCTCGCCTGGCTCGCCTGTCACCTCTGGCTGGGCCTCAAATCCCAACAGCGCCCATGTACTGTGCGATGTCAGTGCATGGTAAAGAGACCCAGGTGGTCGACATTATCCGGAACTCTGTACTACTCCGTCCCTCATAGCCTGAGTCGTTTTGGGGCTCTGAACCCCATAAAAACACACAAAACAAATTTTCCGACCGGAGTGGCGAGTGTCCCTTCCCCTAGGAAGTCGCGAGGCGTTCCTTTCACCCCCAAAGTGCTATTAGGAACGACGACAACAAGTCTCGCCGGGTGGCCGCCAGCACGCCTGTTTCTACTGTGTATGGCTGCTAGCGACTTGAGGGTGATTGCTTTCGGGCCTGCCGCCATGGACCACAAGCACCGAGAGGACCCAGGTGCCAGCTGACTTCAATTACGGAGTTTGCCCGGTTGGAGTGCAGGAACAAAACCAGACCCCCTTCACAAAGTGCCTGCACGTGTAGAACGCCGCCGCCGCCTCGGGGAGACGAACGTTATCTTCCCCATTTGCCGTGACCGTGCCAGGGAACAAAGGGCCTCGTCTCCGGTTGCTCTTTGGCGTGCCCAAGCACCGCGACAAGCTGGCGGGCCTCATCTCCGACCCAAGCACGAGGAACCACTTTCGGCGTTTTCGTGACCTCGCGTCTGGCCTCGAGCGGCGGGTGGCATTTGATGATCAACAGATGTCGGTGACCCGCAGAAACCTTCGGCTGGCCGGAGGCCATCACCTACCGCCGTCAACGCTACCTCGACGACAACCTTCTTTCCCTCAGACTCCACATGTGAAGGGGGCGTGACCATGAGTGCAGTGTCGTGTGTGTGCGCACAGGTGAAAGCTCTAGGCCCCTCCCCCTCCGGCAAGGGCGTCCTCAACCTAGGGACTTTAGGGAACAAGAAGGATATAAAACTCGACAACGGATGCGGCAGAATCGTCTCACTTCTAACCACCAATGTAAAATGTAAATAAACCTATTCTCCTTTCGCCATCTACCTCTTCGCTCAGCGGCACTCCTGTCCTGAACCCTCAACTCCAACAGTGCGTATTCGGGGATACTGCGGCAAGTAGGCCCTTGCATGTGTGCGCGCCTCTGTGTTTGTGCTTCGGTATTTTTAGTGGCCGGTTGTCAACGAAGCTGAGAACAATCAAGACAGCGGACGAGAAAACGACGAGCGGCGAGTAGTGTGTGTGCAAATACTCGACTGTGCGGTTGCGCGAGCAAGATGGAGCGAGGTGTATGAAGCTGCGAGCGTGCATTTATCTTGTAAATAAGTTTTCGTTGTATATATAGTCATTTTTTGCTTTCAACGTACGCATTCAACCGTTTTTTCAATCAATGTGTATATATTTTTAACACTACCAACCCCGAAGAACTCCATAGCCAGCTTTGTCTCGCGCGGTTCCGAATGATGGACATTCGGCGCTTCTTCAAGCGTCAGCGGTTGTCTGACGAAGCGTTATCCAAATGCGCCCCTGCAGATTCTGGTGTGATATGTGACAACGGTGTAGCATTTGAACAGAGTGATGCAAGCTTTTATCACCGGACAGTAGCTGATGTCGTCGACTCCATGGAAGGGACTCTGTCAACAGTGAGTTCAGGTAATGCAGCAGGCCGAGATGATTCCATTTCTCCTTTCTTGGGATTTAAGTCCGGATTTGACCAGAGCGATGCAACCTTTCGTCACCGGACAGTAGCCGACGTCGTCGTCTCCATGGAAGGAACTTCACCAGCGAGCTCCGGTCCCGCAGTAAGCCGAGACGATTCCCTTTCTCCTTGCTTGGGATCGAAGTCCGGAGACAACATCAAGAAAACAAATAACTTGCCTCAAGAATATGACTTAGGAGAGTTTCTAGGCAAAGCTAAACTCACTGGCATACCGGACTTTTTGAAGTTACGTCTTCTTACTAAGCCATGGTCACCAAATGTTACATACGATTTTAAGAAGGATGTAACACCTGGAAAGAGGCCTTTTCGACATCAATGGCTGGGAGATTACGCCCCCTGGCTTGCGTACTCAGCGACAGCGAAAGGCGCTATTTGTCGTTTTTGCGTCATTTTTCCTCCACGTGTTCACCGGGGTACTCAAGGAAGTTTTATCGTGCGCGTTTTCAGTAACTACAGAAAAATGCACGAGGCGTGCAGGGATCACGTAAAATCCCAATGGCACCAGGAGGCAATGACGGCCTCACAGAACTTTATGGATGTGATGAAAGGCAAGCAGCTACCCGTTGTAGAGCAGCTGAACAGAGCACTCCACGCGCAAGTTGAAAGGAACCGTGAGAAACTATTTCCAATAGTTTCCACCATTGTCTTTTGCGCGACGCATGACTTGCCAATTCGCGGCAAGCAGTCCGATAGTGGAGTCTTCAATGATCTGCTTGACTTTCGTGTAGAAGCTGGAGATACTCTACTTCAGGAGCACTTCGCTTCTTCTGCTGGCAATGCCAAGTACACTTCTGTCCGCGTCCAGAACGAGACCATCACAATCTGTGGCGACATCCTGAAAGAGCAGATAGTTACCGAAGCTAACAAAGCGTTTGCTTTTTCCGTTCTTGCTGACGAAACTGCAGATATTTCAGGAAAAGAGCAGATGTCTATAGGCGTTCGCTTTATTGACAAGGCGGGAGCCGAAGTGTGCGTTCGAGAGCAGTTTTTGGGATTTGTAGAGCTGGAGCAATTAAACTCCGCTTGCATCGCCGCGGCAATCTTGAAGTTTTTGACGAATGTCGGGCTGATTCTTTCGAACCTCGTTGGACAGGGGTACGATGGATGCTCTACAATGGCTGGAAAAGAAGCTGGAGTGAACAAAATTATACAAAAACAGTTCCCGAAGGCACTATTTTTCCACTGTGCAAGTCACAAACTAAATCTCGTCATCAACGATCTGAACGACGTCTCTGAAATTCGAAACACAATTGGCATAATCAAACAAACCATAAACTTCTTCCGCGAGAGCGTACTCCGGAGAAAATTGGTGCCGAACATTCCGATGCTGTGTGAGACAAGATGGTCTGCAAAATATAAGTCTATTAGGATCTTCTCTCAGCATTACGTGGCCATAGTCGAAGCACTCGAGGAGCTCGCGTCCACGGAATCATGCTCGAACGCTGCAACTAGACAACGAGCTCACATCCTCTACTGCGCAACAACAAGCTCATCTTTCATCGTCTGCTTGCATATTGTAGCGAAGTACAGCGCTCGGCTCGAACCAGTTACGAACATTCTGCAAGGTGTATCCATGGACTTCCATTCTGTGCATGACCACATCACTGAGCTGCAACGTATTTTTCGCGGCCACCGGACGAACGCTGTAGAGGAGTTCTCTAACATCATGAATGCAGCAAGGGAGGCAGCCAATCACTTAAATGTGGTGATATCTGTGCCAAGACAAGTCTCTCGTCAGGCCCACCGAGACAACTACGGGATTCAGTCGCCGGAGGAATACTACCGTGTGGCAATATATGTGCCGTACTTGGACTCCCTCACTGCTTCTTTAGCTCGGCGCTTTTCTGAAAGCAATGAGAGGAGCTTCAAACTTCTCCAGCTGCATCCATCAAAAATGAAGCACTTGAGCCGTGTTGAGTTCGCTGTTCTCGCCGAAGAACTCCAGTGCTTTTACGGCATCGACAACTTCAAGGAAGAGGCCATCTCTTGGTACGAGATGTGGTGCAACAAAACTGGGGACCCATCAGAAATAACTTCCTGCGAGCTTCTACATCAGGCCAAGACATTCTTCCCTGGTGTTGCAAAAGCCATTGAGGTGGCTCTGGCTTTGCCAGTTACTACCTGTACGGTCGAACGCTCCTTCAGTACAATGAGGAGGGTGAAAACGTGGCTACGCTCAACGATGACAAACGACAGACTGGACGGCCTTTGTATGATGAGTGTGCACCGAGAGCGTGTAATGAAGCACAGGAATGAATTTATCACCCGTGTCATCACGCAATTCGCCCAGAAAAATCCGAGGCGTCTACAGTTGCTGTTTACTGACTGACTGTCGTTGCGTGTTTGTGAACATATTGTGCTGTGTGCTGGTCATCAATCCGGGTGTGTCGAGAACCCGTATGCAGCAAGACTGAGCACTCTTCTCCACGAAGTGATAGTATCTTTTTGCATTTTTATTAATTTTAATTGTTTCTTCGTTGATAAACTCCAATGTATCTCTCCTAGCCACGCTTTAATTTGCTGTTTGTAATTTTTCTTTCATGTGTGTATTTTACTTATTTATTTTATTTATTTATAAATAAATAAATTTACTCCGCAAATAGTGCCTTTTTGCTACGAACATAACCCCCCCCCCCCCTCCGGCGCCAACAGCCAATGGGCCCCCCCCCTGCAAAAAATTCTGCGGACGCCCTTGTGAAGGCCTCTAATAGCCGTCATCACTTCATTTATGTTTGCACCAACGTTAAGATGGATCCCGTTCCCAATTATCGATTCCGACAACGAAGTTCTCGCTAAGAACTGCGGCCTGCATTAAAGGAACTATGCAATAAATTAACTGAGATTACGTAAAGCACACGAGAGATAGGCATTCCATCACTCGTCACCTCAGCGCAAGAATTTTTCAGCTAGCATCAATAACAACAATGTTATAGACGATTAAAAATTACGCTCCTCCATTCCCCCTCATCTCGTACACGCGGGGCACCAGAAAAAATAAAGAAAACAGCTCTGGAACTGGGCCCCGCCCATGAATACGTCATTCGCTGACGTTCGGTTTGCGACTGCGAGTGGCTCCCGAACTCCCGGCAGAAAGAGGCGGCAGAGGTAAACTGAAACCATATGCGCGAAGGCAATGCCCTGGCTCGCGCTTGCCCGAGGGGGTCGCGCGGCGGCACGAGCAGACGATTTTCACAGCTACCGGAAGTGTGCCCACGACGTCGTGGCTGCCGACGTCACGGGACTAGTGACGTCTATTTTCACGATTTTAGTTTCAAAATCGGCCACTACGAACACACCAATCGGCCCGCGGATTTTAAAAAACACGGTTTTTAAAAAATTCATAATAAATTGCCGGCTCAGTTCCGAAGACTCATACTTGGTGTGAATGGTTCTTAGCATCATTTTTAAGCATTGAAAACATTTACAGGCGACTTTTAATTCGTTCCATAGTCCCTTAAAGCGACCTCGAACCCGCACAGCGTGCGACGTTTTTGAGGGCGCTGAAGCGGCGGGTCTTGCAAGAAAGTCCTAGCGCCGAGGAGTCGGCAGCGTCGCTGTCACCACCGAGCCATCGACACGACTGATATGTAGCTACTGGTACGTGCGGGAATATTTAAATTCTGTAATAATAGTCCTCGTAGGGCTGGTTATGCAGCCCAGCGTCTTGGTACGTTGACGATGCGAACACTCCGAGCGGTACATTTGCTAACGTTAAAGGGCGTTCAACATTGGCTGTACACAGCTTTTTTCTTGTCGAAGTTGCGTGCCGTTGCACGAACTTCATCCGAGGAGCACTTAGAGAGGCACCTGGAGGCCCTCTGCTGCTCCGCCCTCGTAAATCGAGGCGCATAACGAAACCATGCGGGCACGCAGAACACATAGCCGCGAAGCACCCCAAAACATATAGAAACTCAGGTGGTCGCCTGCTGTGCCGCTAACTGCAGGTTTTCTTTGGCATGCAACGTTCAGGCTGCCTTTTTTTTTTCGTCTTCCTGGTGTGATAAAAGTGCACTAGTGGTTTCAAAACAAAACTTATATTCTTCAGTATCGATCAAACACGTAACCTTCATGCATATTTGTCAGCCTCAGAGATCTGTGTCTATTCTTGCTATTTTATCATCACACTTGTACTTACGAGATTGGCCTGTGGCAGCGAAAACTGCATTTTAGTTCTTGCTCTTTTCTAACTTACAAGAGCTTTTGTTTTTAGAAAGAGCGGTGTTCTTGTGGTTAGGAGCTGGTGTTCTATCGATAAAAACTGACTTAAGTTTATCCTCAGTGTCCCTTTAAGATATTTTTAATTTTACACCAGTTTGTATGCATCGCATGCTTCTGGTGGAGTTGGACTGTTTAGATTTTTGGCCGCTCATCTTTTCCACTCAAGCAGAATTAAAGTCCAGAGAGCTATTCCCTGCGGCCCTTGGTAAACACTTCTTTTTGCCTACTCTGATTACCTTTGCCTATTCTGGTTACCTATTCTGAATACGCCACTCCCATGAAAAAAAAGGTCTTGATACAAATCCTGAAGTAGTACTGAAACCGTCCCCAAACATGATCCTCAAGACGTGATGAGAAGGCGCAACGGATGCACAAATGGATCCCGGTTGGACTGCTTGAGGACCAGTTAGAGGCAACCTGAGGACGTCTGAACATCCTGACGCAACAACCTCAGGACGTCTTTGCGTTGTCTGGGCAGTGTATTACCAGTGGGTACCCGGTGGCACTGGAGATCTAGCCCACACATTCCGCATGAGAGGCGGATGCCCGTACAAGTAGGCCACCGCTGCGTGCGTGCGTGTTAATCGAACATGCAATCTTTTAAAGCTAGTAGAGCCCTGTTGAAAAGAACAGAGCTTCTTGGAGCCAGTGTCCCAGTGCCTTGTCTTATGGGCCCAATATATGCCGCTAGACATCGGGATGCAGTTGTAAAGGTGTAGGTTGCGCAACCACAGGACAGACCTTCGTTGCGCTTGTGTGTGTCTCTGTGTCTTTCTTCGTAGCGCTTGTGTGTGTCTCTGTGTCTTTCTTCGTGGTTTGTCCTGTGGTTGCGCAACCTACACCTTTACAACATCATGTACCAACTAGGCCCAACGCAAGTTTTATCGGGATGCAGAGTTTGGAATGCTGGGTACTAGTTGCTGGGACGAAAAACTAGAGACTCGGAAAAAGAAATCATTGCGAAATATTACTGCACAATCTTCAAGAAAGCACAGAACCCCAGGATTGATTGACTGAACTTTTATTGACGAGGATGGCAGCTGGACAGCTTGGGTAGGCCCTCAGTCCAGGGAAGCTTCTGCCGACCTTCTGGCGATGACGAGGAGCGCTGTCTTGTCGTCCAGGCGTGAGCTGGTCAGCTTCCCTTCCCACAGCTCCGGGGCCGCATTACGCGGATTAGATGGTGGGGTTTTGAGGGACATGTCCATGTGATATGTTAGGGTGTTGCCGCACCATGGACATTTACCGTATTGTGCGTTTTTATTGTAAAGACTTTCAAAATTTTTCTTACCTCAACCGCTGGCTCGTTCGCGGTGAAACTGCACACAGAGCTTGCGTATTATGGTAACTTTTGTATCGTAGCAAGTTTTACAACGGTACTTAATTAGTTCAGCCGTGCATGATGCAAAAGCGCAGTCGTGTGCGTCGAGATCGGCGTACCGAAGCCCAAAACACCGTTTTTTTGCTGAAGGGCGGCAGTAGGGCCATCTGTCGTCTGCAGTGAAAAGCGTCACAAGGCGAGCGTTGCAAGGAGCGCGGGGGCCTTTTCGTCTGCTTCAACTGAAGCGCTTCGAACATTTTCGGCCAACTGAGCGGAAAAAATGCCAGAATCAACTCTTTTAACGATGCTTTGCCATTAAAAGAATATTGTTTGACGTCTTTTTTTCGTCCAATGATTTTATTCAATTCAGCTTATATCGTCTGCTTTCGTGGCTCTCCTAAACATAGAGTTTCTTACGATTACCTAGAGGGAAAGCTGGCGGCGCTGCACTTCAGCCACCATGAACGCTCAAAGCATCATGGGGCGGTGAGCTACTTGTTGCGAGACAGTCGTAGTCTTTTGGGAACATAGAGTGGCACTACTAAAATTTTTTATTCCGAAAACGCTGTTCGTGTGTGCGCAGACGACTTTCGCGCGAACGCAGTGGGCAAAACCCATAGTAGTGAAAACGCGACGCCACACGACGCCAATAAAAGGTTTTACTTTTCCAAAATGCCATTAAGAAACCTCTTATAGTATTTAAACAACAACATCTTTTATGAAAACATATTTACTTTTAAAAGTGCGCCTGTGAAGTACGAAATATTAGTTTTTATAGTGTTCATTACTAGGCCAATAGGAGAGCGAGTCGTCTCTAATTTTGGGCAAACTTTGCACTTAAATGCTTTTCTGCTCGTTTGTTGCAATCATTAGACAAAATTTTCAATGTTAGGACGTTTGTAACTATCAAACAGCTTTATTTTTTATTATTTTTTGGCCAAAAGTTGCAGTTCCGCAACAAGTAGCTCACCGCCCCATGATGCTTTGAGCGCCCATGGTGGCTGAAGTGGTCTCGAGGGGTCGCCATGCAAACTCCCATAGACGGGCTGCCAGCTTTCCCTCTAGGTAATAGTAAGAAACTCTATGCTCCTAAAGCGTCGGAGGACGACGTCGCGTAGTCCTGAGCTGTGTTCTCCTTGTTTAATTTCGTTGTGGAAGACAGATGGCGCTACTGCCGCCCTTCAGCAAAAACTCGGTGTTTTGGGCTTCGGTACGCCGATCTCGACGCACACAATTGCGCTTTTGCATCATGCACGGCTCAACTAAGTAAGTACCGTTGTAAAACTTGCTACGATACAAAAGTTACCATAATACGCAAGCTCTGTGTGCAGTTTCACCGCAAAGGAGCCAGCGGTTGAGGTAAGAAAAATTTTGAAAGTCTTTACGATAAAAACGCACAATACGGTATATTCGTAAAGTGTTGGTGCCCATGTAAGCGACGTAAGTGGTGTAGGCTGGGGTAGGTGTTTATCTGAAGACACCGTGGAGTCTCCAGAGGAAAGGGAGGAATGAGGGAGAGAGTGGAGGAGTTGGGTGTCTGTCTGGGTGGCGAAGTGGCAGGACAGAGGGCATAGGGCAGGAGGGGATGACCCCGCTCGGTAGGTATATTCTCGAGCTAGGGTGCCCGCCTTGACGTTGCCATCGAGGCCCTCGTGACAGGGGACCCTGGTGATAATGTGTCCGAATATGCGTAGCGCCTGTCGTGGGGCTCGACCGCTTGGATATATATGCTCGACAGGCGGAGTCGATGCATATGTGAGCGCTGTTGGAGTGGGCGTCGCTCATTTTTATGGCGAGGGCGATGGTTATCGCTTCAGCGGCGGATGAATCTGGGGCTCGCACAGAGGCTGCCAGAAGTGGGCCGTGTGTTGGTGCTGTCTACGGCTGCACAGGCGAATGTCAATGGGTAGGCGTAGGAGGCAAGACAGTGGTGGAATCTTGTCTGTACTGTCTTCGCAGATGCCGGAGTCAGTCTTGCCAGCCTTTTGGAGTTCGCGGTGCAGGTGTTTCGGTGCAGGGCTTGGGTGAAGGTGAGTGCGGATGGTGAGGGGTGATATTCCTGTGAGGGCGTGTTTGCGTTGCTTTGGGATCCCCGATGTGAATGAGGATGGCCCGTTCCGCTGAGGTAATGAGTAAGCGCATGCTTTGGGAGGAGAATAGGGTGCCTCGATGCGCGCCCGCGCATCGAAGCACCCTAGAGGAGAAGCCCGCACCTCGGATCTCGTTGAAGGTCTTGTGGATACTCACTGTCACCAGTCGAGATGTTGACGTGTACATCCATGGTGAGTCCAAGAGCGCTTTTGAAGAGTGCGGATGTGGAGTTCACCCTTGAATTCGTTGGTCTTGGTGAAATGGAGGTATGGACTTAAATGCGGCTGACGGCAAGGGCCTGGACAAGTTGCAAAGTGTCCTCTTTGTCCATGCCCTTTTCTGTGCCACGATATGCGGTGGACCATGCCGGTGATGTTGAAAACCGAGGCGCGGTGAGTTTGAAGTGCGGTTGGTTTGCCGTTGCGAACGTTTTAGAACTTCGGACGGCATTAAAGAAAGGCACTGTTGATATTTTCATATTTTGTCCAGATATTCGGCCTTATACAAACATGCATAGGCACTAAAACATATGTCGCATAGTAATGCTGGTAAAACAGATACAGCCTCTAAACAAAGCCTTTCTACGCATGCTGCTGTTTCTGCCGACTTTAATTGTGGAGAACTTAAAATGTCTTGCAAATTTTTCGAAGAAATTTCTGGTTATACCGTAGAATGTCCCAAATTGTTCTCAATTTTTCGATGTTATTGTGTTTCTAAAATTTCGCAAACTTGGCGCACCGAGAGGGGGGTCACTGCTGGCCTGTATCTGGCCACGTTGCGCATTCGTGTTGGCGCTCTACGCTCTGAAGAAATCTGCACCCTTTAAAGGGACGCTGAGGAGAAATTGAAGTTCGCTTGTATCGATAAATTACCCGCTCCCGATTACAAAAACGCCACTCATACTGACAACAAAGCTCTTGTAACGTAAAAAAAAGAGCAAGAACCAAAATACAGGTATCGCCGCCACAGGCCAAACTCGCAAGTATAAGCGTGATGACGTCATAGGACAAGACAGTGTTACTAGAACCAATGGTTCTAGCAACACTGAGACACGAGAAGCCAAGAATCACTGAGGCTGGCAAACGAAGGTTGCGCGGTTGAATAAGTTTTGTTTTGAAACCAATAGTGCGCTTTTATCACACAAGGAAGACCGACAAACGACAACCTGAATGTTGTAAGCGAAGAAAATCAATACTTAGCGGCGCCACAGGCGGCCAGATGAGTTTCGGTATATCATGGCGCTTCGCGTATGCGCTCTGCATGGCCGCGTGGTTTTGACGCGCCCCGATTTACAAGCGTGGAACAGCAGAGGAACTCCAAGTGCCGCTCCAAATCCTAGTTAACTTTTGAAGGAGCCTGTTTAAGGTTGGTAAGATGATCGCCACGGTCGATGAAAAACTATGATGGCACGATTTTCGGTGATCGTACAAGGCAGTTTGCAGTGTAAAGACCACCTTGAGTCTTCGTACGCTCACCCGGCGAAACGTTCCCGGTTGTGCCAGTGAACTTCCAACTACTTGACGCTCTGTGAGGCTGAGGTCGCTGAAGTGCAGGCCGAAGTTATTAGACACTTTTAGCATAGCGTGTACCGTGTTCCCGTTACCGGTACCTGAGTTCCGGGAGCCCGCGCGCAGCCAATGCATGCGCAAATCTCCTTGACGTCGCCAGGTGGCGCCACGTACCCTACAGCTACGCGCGCGCCTGCAGCATCGGAACCAATCAGCGCCTGCTCACCGGCGGTAGGCGGGCTCCTGGTATTCCGCTAACGGTAACAAGTATACTAGTAACAAGGTACACGATATGCTAAAGGTGTCTATTTGCGAGAACTTCGTTGACTTCGAGAACGGAATCCATCGTTACGCTGGCAAAACGCAGGTGCAAACGTAAACGAAGCGACGGTATAGCGACGGCCGCAATAGCCGATACAGATGCCTTCAACGTGCGGCCGGCCGTAGCTTTCTTTTCGGCTGCTGCTATGCCGCACTGCTGGCCACCAGAAATCACGGAGTCTGCGTTACGTCATGTACACGTCATGTTTCACGCCACTTAGTCTTGTGCCGTCATAAGAAAGTCCCAAGTTTGAATCAGCGGCGGGAAAGACTTTTTCAACTTCGAATCCAAATTTCTTAGAAATAAATGCATCTTTCGCTGCCGGCCAAATGGCAGCAAAGCCACGAAATGCCGAACTATCGGATTTTGCTTTAAAAAAAAAATACTAATAGAGATCTCCTCACTGTCCCTGAAAAGGGTGTTCGACGTTGCCTATAATACGCTTGCATTATGTAGAGTACAGGCCACCGAGTGTTCATGACGAGCACTGAACCCAAAAAGCGAACCGATCATCTACAATATAATTTTAAAAACTTGCGCTTCCATGCCTCGCGGCGACCTGCAGTGCCTTTCGCCCGAATCCGCGCGCAACGCATCATGCTGCGCTCGTTACGTCAGCAGCGAAGGGCTGTCATTGGTTCGCAGTGACAACTCTTTCTGACGTCACGCAGCTCTCATGGCCGCGACCGGAAGCTCCGCCCCTCCCCCTCTCCTCCCGCGCGCGTCGGCAGCCGGCGGAGGGACCGAGTGGGTGGGGCCGGCGAAGGCGCTGACATCTCAGCGTGCAAAAAGTAACGAGATGAGAGAGAAAGGAGCGAAGACGCGTAAATTCAAATTTTTACTGCAGATAACTCAGCTTCCACAAAATGCATTAAATAAAATTCTTGCTGAAGGATATTTGTGAAACAGCGTCCTTTAACATTCTAGGCATACCGCAGCTTTTATTCAGAGCCCCTTTAAAATAGTACAGACACCTAATTTTGGAGGAACGTTAAATATGACCGCTAAATAATTTATAATCGAATTTTTCTCTCGTGCTGTCTTGGCTTCAACAGCTTTGAGACATCAAAGTTCCGTATGGGTCACATGAGGCATAAAAAGACAGCAGTATAATCAATCGCTGCTTCTTTCGTTTCGGCTCTTAAGGAAGGTTAGCTTTAGTGTTGTAGCAAGTTAAGAAGATGACGAAGCCATGATAATATCGCAGTTGCTTCATGCTCCACGTAACCTATATGCAATCTTGACTTCACAGCCATCGTTCGGCCGTTGAGACTGAACCAGCATGAGAGAGAAATTCAATTATCAATTATTTAGCGCTCGAAGGAGAATACCACATGCCACGCGGGGCCATGGTCTGCGGCGTCCTGTATTACTCCACTGGCTAATCGCAACAGTAAACAAAAGCTTATAATTTTTTTCTTGTGATAAGCTTCTTGTTTAATTAACAAGAAAGGTTTCAACAACAGTCTACTTTTTCGTCGTGGAGGAATTCTGTGCGGCAGTCCTGAATGTGGGCGGAGCTTCCTTGCAGACTTCAGTTGCATGCACCTGTAATGGCTTACGCATCATTATGAATAAGAAAACATGCACCCATAAATTAGGAGTACATACTCCTTTCAGGATGTGTTTCCATGTCGACTGGTCGCACCTTGCAACCCCGAAAATTGGTGTAAAGTATGGCTGTCACACCCAGACGTATGGGTGTGATAGCTACAGTTGTACCCTTTTCCGAACTGCTTTGCAGCTTCACAGGTTTTGACTGCAGTTGAACAAGTATACCTGCTGTTCTATAAGACGCTGGTCTGGCGCGTGCCCTCTTGGAGGGAGTCTGTACAATTCGTACGAAAAGGCCAACGACCTGTCTCAATATGCACTACAATTTCACGGCGCGTCTGCACCTGTCTGCAGTGGTGGTGCATTTCTGATGTCTGCATGAGGTTCACAGCATTTTCTGGAATATATTCAAAACAGGAAAAAGAAAAAAAAAGAGCCACCAAAGAGCTAGGCCAGCCGTCGGCAGGCCCACTCGTCACGTAATTATGCTTGAAGGTTAAAATGCGTCATATAAAGATACTGTGGTTAGAGTGACACACAAAAGACACCACCAGCACGCGCCCAAGACAGGCATACTTTCTCCACATTAATACAAGCCATTTGAATGAGTCCCCATTTGGAATCAGCGGTGCTTAGCCTCAGTATTGAAACGCACCTTACAAAGATACTGTAGTTACAAAGTGTCGCACAAAAGACACCACGGGAGCGTGCTGAGGTTGGGCCAACCATTTTTCGGTCTGTAGACGCTGGCCCGACTTTGTGCCGAGGTTGTGTTTGTTGGGTTACGACTAGTTTCAACAATGTATAAGAAGCGTTTTGAAAATAAATGGTCAGGGTAGCCTAGTGCGACTGAAAACACCAAATTTTCAAACAGAATCGCATGCCTTTAAGAATTTCCGGAATCATCAAAGGTAAATCTGGAAGTTCCAGGCACTGTATATAAGCTTAATTCCAGGAAAACTTGTCTGAGCTATAAAGTGTGGCTTGCGGCATCAAAAACCACCCTGAGCAATTTCCCGAACCAGCTCGGAGTGGTTACACTTGTTCACTCCAAAGCAGTGCGAGTTGCACGATAGCGGAAAAAATTTTGTAATTCAGGCTCAGTTCTGAGCAAAAATGCAGGTACAGTTTTGGCACAGATCAACATCCTGCTTGAGGTTGCGGAACACCAGGCTGCAGAGTTTATTGCCGCTAGTTCCGGTGGTTAGAACTCATGGCACAGCTGAGGCAACTAGTGCTTTTCCTTTTTGCTGTCCATAGTTTTATTGGCAAATAAGTTGGTGCAGGTCAAAACATGGAAGGAAACACTTTATTAGCATACTTTGTTTTTCAAATTAGTTCGCCTGCAGACGCATGTCATCCCTTCATGCCTTTTAACATTCTTCACTGTAGTAAAGTTGTTCTTCACTGCAAAGTGCTTTCTTTCAATATTATTGTAAGTATGTGCATTTGCTGCAGTGCTTTGAGGCAGTCATATGGAACACAAAGCGACAGGTGCAGCAGTGCCATCAGGCGACATTTCTAAACTTTCTATTCCAGCTGCGGCCACATCTTTGTGAATTACCCAGACTCATCCCTACTGGAACTAACATTACGTCCTCTGCCATACTAAAAGAGCATGACACTGCAGCAGCGCTCTGTGTCAAGATCCCAACAACCAGTGGGCAGAGTGTGGAAATAAACCGACATATGCTTGTGAACGCACAGGTTGCAGTCATCATCGACTGCATTGGACAAAATCTATAGCGTGCATCCATGCCTCCTCCTGCTACCACGTTAACAAAATACTACGCAGCGACATCATGCTACTGGTGAGGCAGAGCCAGCCACTGATAAGATTTTACTAAGTCAAGGCCACAGCTGGCATCCTAGCTGCCAGCTACTGCTGCCACGGTACTCAATGACAGTTACCATGCCTTTTCGTTTTTCATAACCTTCTCTTTCGCCGCTCCCGCGATGCTGTACATAAGTCTTCATATTAGGGTCCACCTCATATAACCGATATAAAACTAATAACAATCCTTTCCTCTGGTCTTGTGCTTTTTAACAACACAATTTTTGCCTGTGTTCAGTCCCGTCTACTTCAAAATTTTCCTTTCCACGCTTCAATTTGAATGCAACACCTTTGAATTCCATTACTAAATAAAAAGTTTCAACCCTGAAAGCAAAACACACTGTACACACTTCATTACAATATTAATTGTACCAGGCTCTTCACCTTAGAATGCAAGCTGGTAAAAAAAAATGACAGGTGTGGCTTTCCAAATAACAAAAAAGTTAAAGATACTAAAGAATTTTGTTTCATGAAAATGTGAGCACAGTTAGAAACCAAATCTGCGAATTTGACATCAGTAGAATGCTTTTCTCAATTTACCATGAACCAAGAGGGCATATGTCAATGCAAATAAAAAATGCCAATGAAAAGACAAAGAGCGCTGCGATTTCATTTATTAGCAATGTGCAGTATACATGTTGATTTGCTCATCATGTGATACAAGTTGTGAACAAGAGCAAAGCCATGGCTTTGTAAAGCAGAAATATCACTGTTTGACACATACGATGCAATAGCACTAACAGACGGGACAGGAAAGAAGAAGACAGACGCATGCGCGTTTGTCTTCTCTCCCATTCCATCCATTAGCCCTGTTACATCATATCCGTCAAGATGAACCAAACAGCCCGACTCAGCCCTCTTCTAGATGTCACTGTTTGAATGCACCACTGTACTTAATATACACACAAAATGAACAAGGAAGGGGAAAGAGGGGAGGCCTTCCCTCCTTTCTTCACTTTGTGTGTGTGTGTCAAAAAACCATCTGCATGCCCTCTCTCTACCATCATGCTTAATGTGGCCTGAAACACACCAGTGGCTATTACATTGCAACGAAACAGGCAGCGACATTTCAGGCTATCCTGCGCTTTTGTGCGGCAGCTATATGCAAAACTTGTCAGCATTTATTAGCTTGTGCTGCTCCATGAAGCAAGCTCTGTCCACATGTTGTGCGTTGTAGGTGACATGAGCGTGACTATTTTTTGAACAGCTCATATGCCTTGGCCTAGCTCAAAAACATCCTCTGGATATTTTTGTACACATGCAGCTTTCAGTTCCATTTTTCAGAGAACTACAGTAAAGAGGCTTCGCCTACTTAAAACACAAAGCAGTGATTATGGTTAAAGAAAGAAAACAAGAGGTGGGTTCTGCAGGGTAAAAAGCTGCTCCACCTAAGAACAAAAACTTCAGTAACTTGAACAGCCAACATTACTCATGTGCTAAAAGAATTCTCTTGGCATCTGGGCTGATCCTTATTTTTGTGTCTGTGAGCCATTCCAGCACCGATTCATGACAAAGAGTCAAAAAGCAATGACACACTGGAAACTGCAAAAAAAAAGGGGGTACAAAAGGGGAAGGACATGTGCACAACATTTTTAGAGAAAAAACATGTAACACCCATGCACTCAAGTCAGCCCATACCATTCAAAAACTGTATTCCAAAACATTAATATTTGTGCTGTGAGCAATACCTGAAATCTCTTGCACTGAATTCTGCAGCAAATGAATTCTGAATTCTACTGCAACTGAACTCTTCAGCAATATCTGCTGCATTCAATTTCTGAAACACGAATATCAATACTCAGCTCAAAAAGTCATTACAATCACCAGCCTTCACCAAGCAAGAAGCAATATTTACAAATTAAAGCAGCAAAAACAAAACCATCTCTACATCATTAAAAGTTCCTTTTATGCTCCATCACAGCCAGAGTATAGTTTTACTAGCACAGCCATCTATGCAACGATACAACCTAAACATAGACATTATTACTGTTTAGAGAGTAAAAATTACAATAAACTTAAGTAAAAGAATGTCCATGAAAACTACTCTTTAACAAAAGAGCAATCAGTATTGCAATCATACTCATAACAAACATGCACCCCTTATCAAAAGACTTCGGGCCAGAAGGTTTGCTTTTCAGCCATGTTGTGAAGCATTCAAAGCACCCATCATGACGTAAACTTCTATAAGGCTAGAAGCACCCTTTTCTTGCCTTTTAGGGACCTTTGGTCTATAAGTGTACCATGACTGCTCCAATATGCAGCTCAAAAGCAGATTGTGCGACTGAAGATTTTTTGTCAAGACTGTACATGTCATGACTGCATTTACTCGCGTAATTTGAGCACTTTTTTAAAAATAAAATGCTTATTAGCATATTCTTTCTACAAATCCAGACACTGAACACTATGACACAGGTAAAACAAACACTTGTCAAATGGAATAAAATTGAGCTAAACAACACTTTGGGACTTATACTTGGCGAGCGGTTGTTTAACCAATGCCGTAATTCCTTTTCCTAGCCAGACGAGTTTTTGTCGAACCTAGGACCAATGACAAATCAATAGCCATAAATGTTTTCTTCATTACTCTACAGTGTTAGCAGTATTGTAGATGAGAGCGGAGGACTAAAAAGCAGCTAGGGCAGCACGTGCACATTCAGAAGGCACAGTAGAATTTGTAGATCAAAAGCTTGCAGAACCTGCAGAAGTTGTATGAATTGTATACAACTTGCAACCCACATTATATCAAATTCTGTTTGTGGCTACACATACTGCCCTAGGAATATGAAAGGCATATAAGAAAATAAAAAAAAAATGTAGCGCTGCACTGTCAGGCTAGCCATTTTCTACAAGATATGCCTGACAATTTCCACATCCACTGGTGTAAACATAAACTCCACGTTGACACACAGGTACATAAACTCCATGTTGACACACAGGTAAAGTGTAAATAATTGGCTCTGAGTGCAAAAAGCAGCAATAAAAAAGAGAGCATCATGCCCAAAATTAGCAAAAGCCAACAGAGAAATAAAGAAAATAATAAAGCAAAAAAACAGCTTTCCAAGCACAGTTTCTCGACTCCTTCAAGAAATTCATCATGTCATGAGAGGCAGCTGCTATGTAAAATGACATGTACGAGCAGTAACAAAATTATCAAAACCCAATGCTGGCAACTTCAAAGTACATCAAAAACTATAAACAGGTTATCTTGCATCTTTCTTTCTCTCCACTTTCCAGCTGCTGTTTCTTAAGCTGAATTCTCAAGGGTGGCTACTGGCGGTGATGCCCAATAAGCTGGTTGTAATGCCGACTCTAGCAGAAAGAGGTTGGCAGTAGAGGCCGCAGCTGAATCTTGTCCAGGAGCTAAGAGTAGCAGCTGCTTGTCTGGAAGAAACTCTACTGTCACAGGGTCACGCACAAGACACTCAAGCACTTGACTTGATCCAGTGGCATCCTCTGATGGGTGGCACAATGGCTGCACATCTTCAGATGCCGCGCACACTGTGAAGGTAGTTGTGCTTGTAGTGGTAGGGACCAGGCATGTCGAATCTAAACCTTGTTCGATGCTCTCGTTTGTGGATGGCTGTATAACTGGCAACTGTTCCTGATAGAAGAGGTACAACATAAGCAATAACATAAGAACCAAGCCCTTGTGCTAACGCAAAGCAGAAAATGAAGTTACCATTGCCAATTTCATGTCCATGTCAATGGTGCTATACTTGCAAAAGTGCAAAAGGGGTTCTTTTCTAACAATGCACATAAAAATGAAATACCATCCCCTATGAGGTATTTACTAAAGCTATCACTTACCTACATTTGCAGCATCTGCAGTCTAATGACTACTGTATTAACACTCACTGCACACCACAATGCCAACTTGAACACTACATATATTTTACATTTTCTGTGCAGCCTTTCGCTACTCTTGTTTGATGATTATTAGGCATAAAGAATGCTCGCTTATTATAGACGAGGCCGGTGCTACCATCAAAATATGCTTGACAGCAACAGCAATTCATCTGAAATACAGCGAACAACTTTGGCTGCACCATTCGGTTGTACCAAATGATGAGCCACTGTAAAACCTCCTCTATGGTTAAAAACTCATTCTTTCTGAAAGCGCAGAGATCGAAAGCTCCCGCAACACCACCCCGAAAGGAATGTGGCGACCCAAATAAGTTACCCGCCGTGGAGGCTCAGTAGTTAGGGTGCTCAGCTACTGAGCCGGAGTTCCTGGATTCTAACCCGCTTGCGGCGGCTGCGTTTTGATGGAGGCGAAACACAAAAGACGTCCGTGTGCTGTGCGGTGTCAGCACAGGCTAAAGATCCTCAGGTGGTCGAAATTATTCCGGAGCCCTCCACTATGGCACCTCTTTCTCTCTTTCTTCTTTCACTCCCACCTTCCTCCCTTTTTTTACAGCACAATTCGGGTGTCTACCAAGATGTGAGACAATTAATGCGCCATTTCCTTTCCTCAAAAACCAAAACCAAACAAACAATAAAAAGCCATGAAAGCAATAGAAAGGCGCCATTGAAACTGTAGATAACCACTGGCCAAGCGAACGCCAATGGCTTACTAGGTCAATCATTGTGTGCATATGTGCTGCATGGGCAAAGCTTCCAAAGTGGAAGTAGAAGCGCGGTGTGCGGGAGACAGGCAGCATCGAAAGCGAAGATGCTGCACACAGTCAACAGAGGTCAACTAATGCCAGCGATTTGAGAAGTTTGAATGCCTTGCTGGACATGTTCGTCAAATGGTACCTCTCGTTTGCCCAGTCCGCTCTTCATCGTTGTGCTGCTACCACATGCAGGCAGCACACATATAGCAGACAGCAGCTCATACACTCTGTGCACATGTGTGCTGCACTACTTTTGTCATTGAATGGGCCAGGAACAAGAGCTGACGCTGTTGAAAACCAATGTGATCAGATGCATGTGGATTTGTGGCAACCTGTCGTTGACGCATAGCTAGCAGAATGTCTCCTGGGATGACTTTGTTCGTGCAGACGCCAATGCTGAAGAACCGTGCTGACAAAGCCGCTGTATGAAAAGTACAAGAGCACCTCAACCCCCAGGATTCCGATTAAGGGCAAGAAATTTTACATCAGAAAACCGTGCAGAACTTCATGGAAGGAGTCCATCCCCAAACCCCTCACTCCAAAAGTGACCCATGAATCTGTCCCTTGGCCTTGCCATGAAGTTACTCAATATCACAGTGTGGCAAGTTTACAATGTGACACCTGAAACGTTTCTTTCACATGTTTCAGTGCTACATATGAAAATTCAAAAGCATATAGTACTAGACTTTGAAAAAATTACGTTTATGCCTGTTGTGTAAGTGGCGAAATTCAGCGGCTAGCGTAAACATTTCCATTTTTTTAAATCTCTGCCCCCTTTACTCTTTCTTTAATACCTTCCTTCACGGTATGGTCCATGTGCCCATCTTATGAAGTAGGACTACTACTGCACCTTTTGCTAACAACTGCTTATAACCTCTACACTGATGCATACTCTCAGTGGCTTCAACAAAGCAAGGATGCTCGTGTCTCAAGCTACACTATAAATCAAGTGTGAAGCGCCACCACTGCGAACAAGCGATACTGCTATCTTCGAGTTTCCCGCATTACACAGCACAGTGGCATGCATCTGGATCCATGGTGCAACAGATGATACACCTCACTATAGATCACAAAAATCGAGGTTCGAATCCTGGCAGCTAGTTTTTCTTTTAAGGCCGCATGCAGCAGGTGGTCACAAGAGGTGCAGACATCTGAGGCGGCACTTGATTCAGGGAAGTTGCAGATACAGCTCTTGCAGTAAAACTTAAAATTTTAGGATACTGTGAATAAATGGCAAACATGGCATGATATGTGGTATGTGACACCAAAGTCTTTGACAATACTGGAAGAAAATCAGAAAAATTCCTAATTCCCAGCAAGTGATGTCACCCAGTGACATCATCGTACGTTAAGAATCAGACTAAGGCCCCTGATTTTAGCAAAAGAAATGTGCTTTCTAATGCATGCCTATACAGTAAGACCTCATTAATTCATATTTCAAAGGGCCAGAAAAAATGTCAGAATTATCCGAAAGTCAAATTATTGAATGGCCTCAAAAAATGTCCGAAACTGTTCGCATCACGGTAAATTTATTGTTGAAAGCTTGGGTCACCTGCTTATGGTATGAAAACTGTGCAGCTACAAAGATTTTTTTCAGTTTTGTGAACTGCTTTACTGCATGCATGCTGCGGGAAATGCTGAAGCAGAACTACTCCAAGATGGTAAAGGCCTACATGGCCCCCTTCATGGTGCGACATGGTAGCGGTGGAGCCTCTTCACAAGTGCTGTCATCACATGTGAGGAGGCTCCACTGCACTAACTGCGAACAGTACTTGACGACCGCGTAGTTTTGGAGCAGTGGAAGAACTGAAGAACCACATGGAATGGAAGCACATGGAGCCCAGACGTCTCATAGGTCACAGTGTTCAAAGTGTAGGCGATAATAGGCAGTACGTTGTCTCAGTTATGATCCGAAACTACATACATTAAAAGCAAGTTAATTAGAGTTCTGTTGATGCACTTAGTACGTCATTCGTTTGTGGGTGGTAAGCCCTGGAGTGGCGAAATCTTGTTAGGCATGGATGCAAGAGCACCTCCATGACATCTGCACTGAACTGACGGCCTCAGTCACTAATTATAACTTGAGGTGGTCTATGGCATAGGATGATGATGCGGAGTAAAAACAGTGAGACTTAGTATGTGGTAGCTGATGGGAGGCAGGCTGTTTCACAGTAACGAGTAAGATATTGGCACAGACAACGATCCATCCATTGACACTGGACCTTCTTTGGAAACGGACCCAGCAGATCTATACTGACTTACTCGAACGGAGCGCTTGGAGAAGTCACAGGCTGCAGCAGACCAGCTGGAGTGGTCGCACGGCATTTGTGGTAATGACATTGCGTGCAACTGGCCACATACTGTTCAGTTGTGGATTGTATTTTCGGCCAGTAAAACCGTTCTTGTGTGGGGCGGAGTGTTTGAGCAAATCCGAGATGACCAGAAGTAGGGTCCTCATACATTACGCATAAAAAAACAGATGGGCAAAGGCTTTTTGGAACCATGAGCATGAATCGTGCACCCAGGGGGAAGTATTTCTTTTCCCACAAGAAGCTATCACGTACACAAAAATGGCCAGTGGCCCTAGGGCATTGCGTGGTGGTGAAGAGCGGCTTGAGACCCACATCCTTTAGTTGTTCAACTTGTTCAAGATGTGAACATCTGGAAATTCCGGTGCAGGGAAAGAAATGTAATTGTCGAAATTGCCAGCATCATACTCAGTGGTGGCAAGCAGAAGCCACGAAACACAGTTTGTTTGGTTTATTCGGGTCCCACGGTGACTCGGGCTATGAGGGACGCCTTAGTGAAGGGCTCTGGAAATTTCGACCACCTGGGGTTCGTTAACGCGCACTGGCATCGCACAGTACACAGGCCTCTAGAATTTCACCTCCATCGAAATTCAGCCGCCGCGGCCGGGATCGAACCCGCGTCTTTCGGGTCAGCAGCCGAGCGCCGTAACCACTGAGCCACTGTGGCGGGGTGAAACACGGTCTGTGTCGGCATGTTGTCGACCTCTCTTGTACACAACAACAAAATTATACTCTTGTAGGCAAAGGGCCCAGCACAAGAGATGATCACTGGGATCTCGAAGGTTGACGCCAGCAGGAATAGCGAAGGTCAGAGAGGATAGTGAATGGGTGTCCATACAAGTATGAGCGTAACTTCTGGATGGCGAAGATCACTGCAAGACATTCCTGTTCCGTAGCCGTGTAGTTCTGCTCCGGCTTGCTTAAAGAGCAGCTTGAATACGCAATAACATGCTCTTGCTTGTCACAGTGTTTCACCATAGCCGCACCAGTGCAAACACCACTTGCATCCAGGTGAACATTGGTTGGCACAGAAGGATCAAAGAGCCAGAGAATAGGATGCGACATTGAGGAAGTTCAGCTGACGAAAGGAGGCGTCGCACTCGGCGACCCAGGAAAAGGTGCACCTTTGTTTGGTTTGGTTTATGGGGGTTTAACGTCCCGAAGCAACTAAGGCTATGAGGGACGCCGTAGTGAAGGGCTCCGGAAATTTCGACCACCTGGGGTTCTTTAACGTGCACTGACATCGCACAGCACACGGGCCTCTAGAATTTCGCCTTCATCGAAATTCGGCCGCCGCGGCCGGGATCGAACCCGCGTCTTTCGGGTCAGCAGCCGAGCACCATAACCACTGAGCCACCGCGGCGGGGCGGTGCACCTTTGTGTAGATGACACATCAGAGGGTTGGTGATGTCAGCGAAGTAGTGTATAAAATGGCAGAAATAAGAGCACAACCCCAGGAGCCGGCAAAGCTGCGACATTCTGTGGTGGTTTAAAGGACACAACAGGCATAGTTTTCTGGGGATCAGGCCACATGCTCTGACTGTCAACAATATGTCTGAGCGCCAAAAATTGGTGCTCGCCAAACCGGCACTTCTTCGAATCGAGAACTAGACCAGCGTGACACAAGAAGTCCAAGACAACAGCTAAGCGTTTGTTATGCTCATTGAAGGTCTCATAAAAATTAAAGTACCATTTTAAGCCACGCAAGACTCTATCCATAAATCGTTCAAAGGTTGCAGGCGCTTTGCAAAGTCCGAAGGGCATAGCACTGAATTCAAAAAGGGTGTTTTTTTCCTCATCCTTGGGGTGCACAGAAATCTGCCAGTAACCGGATCTTAGGTCTATAAAAGAAAAGTAAGAGGCAGCAGAATGGCAGTATATGGAGTTATCTATATGAGGCAGTGGGTATATATGCCTTTTATGGTGATGGCAATCAGAGGGCAACGATCCATGCAAAACCTCCACATACCGCCCATCTTACGCATCAGAATTACTAGAGCAGCACAAGGGCTGGAAGACTCCCAGGTGATTCAACGAGCGATCAAAGATAATTCAACTTTTCTGTTTTCTTGATTCACATTATTCAGCAGGCCAATAGTGCATTCCATATTGCGAAAATGCTAATATATTGGGAGAAAAAAAGTTATGAATGACCGTATGGCACAGGTAGTGTTCTTGCACACGGTACTATTTTGCAACTTGCAATAACGTACGAATCCGTGATATTCTAGTCATGATGCATATATTTTACGTGCTGAAAGTATGCTTCAGAAAGAATGCGTCAGGTTTATTCCCGCCACTATGAGGAGGTTACCACTTCTTAGAAAAAAACCTCGAAAATGCCACAAGTCTCACATAAGGCTACAATCAAGAATTTTTTTCTCTGCGACTATAAGTCACGTCTCCCTGAAATTCACAGGATAGATAAGTACCTAATGGCTAAAAGAGTGTACTGACTTTCATTGTTGTATAAAAAAAGGAAACACAAGAAACAGTGCACTAAATCGGGCATTTTGAATATGGCAGTTTTTTACAAAAATCAAAGGAAAAGAAACCCATCCCTAATTTTTCTGAAAACTTCTGAAACAAGACTCTAGAAGGAGGTAAAAAAAATATATGAAAAAACATGTTGTATTGTACTGTTCAGAATAATGTTATCCAAGCTCAAACCTGTAGCTTCGCGAACATTAGCAGGAGTATCTTAAATGAAGGCGTGGAAACAGCAAATTCAACCTCCACTGTTCTCAATTATCCCCCAATGCCAAGATCGAGACCTTTTCCACCGAGAAAGACCATACCTTATAACATTTTTACGGACAAGCACTGATCTGTGACATAAGCAGGATTCAGTGGTGCTGCTATTGCCAGGTGCAGGTAACAGCTGGGGTGCAGCCCATACGATTGCATGTAAACAAGAGTTTTAAATGTCATTTTCTGACTTCACAGTGCACCTATGACAATGCGCGTGTCCCCAGGCCATCACTTCGTTGTTCCACTGCAGGCATACCATGTCTCTTTTTCTCCTCTAATTTGCATTTGATTTTAAAGTACATTCGGGGCTTTTTTTAGTTCCTCTTCATTTATTTTGAGCAGACAAGGTAAGGGAAAAGAGGGGCTCGTTATGACATACATGATGGAAGCTAACAGTCACCGAAACCAAGTAGCATGGGGGTTGTTTTTTTTTAATTTTTGGTGTTCATTAACGGAAGATTAACAGAGCAATCCTTTTTTTTAAAGATAACTGATTAGAAAGCAGAAGAAAAAACAACCACATGCCGCCAGAGGGATCCAAACCCACGACCTCCGAATTACGTGTCTGAGCTACAGCGGTGGCTGTCCAATCTTCTGCTTTCGGTGCTTTTATGTATTGCGTGTAACGTAAGCTTGAGGTTGTTCACCACCACCGCCCTCGTCCATAGCGGTGGACATAGTACGTCCTGTATTACCGTGAGTTTGACGTGGAAAACGTCATCGAACGGTGAGGGCGGAAGCGTTGAGGGGAGCTGAGCGTGATGTTGACCATGTGAGTAACTGTACATTCAGTGGATGAAGGCTCCATGGGGTCAGCTGGAGCAAACTCAACCATTGCCATAGCGGAGGGCGCATTGTGTCCACAGGCGGCAAGTTTCAAGCCTTGGATGGCGGTGAGGACGGTGAGCGGCAATGGCAAAACCACGAGATGTGGCCAGGATTCCCATACTGGATGTAAACCACAAGGGGACGAACGGAAGTCCATGTCCTGAAGTCGTCATCATTGTTTGGACCCAGAGGGAAGGCACCTCGGCATGCATTTGCTTCACAAATGGCTGCTGACCACTCAGTGTAGGGCACATGATCTTCCTGATGCGTCATATGTGGTGTGGTTGTGATTGCTGGGGCGCCCAGTACCCCACAAAGTCCGCTGCATTGACAGATAGGGGGGCTGTGGCTCATCCAGAGGGTATGCAGATGAGAGCTCAGAGGGATGACAAGTGAGATCCTAGCAATGGACTAATTCTTTGCAAACAATCTGGCGAATAGTGGCGGCAAGACTGCTGAAAGAAACTGTGTCAATGGCTGCCACCGTAGTTACATTAGCCAGGTGACCAAACCTTGGCATTATTCACCGCATCTTTAAATTCTCATATGTGTGGCAGCGCTTGATGATGTCTGATACAGAGCAAAGGCTCTCTTTGCTGATCAAAAAAATGTAGATGTCCTCGGCGAAACCTTTGAGCAAGTGGCCCACTTCGTCCTTATTGGACATGTGCGGACCGACAACCTTGCAAAGTTTAGGATCTCCTTGATATACTCAGCAAGTCTCTGCACGGAGCTGTGCCCTATGAGCCAGTGTCTGTTCGGCTCGCTTCTTCTCTGCAGCGGAGTCGCCAAAGAACTTGATCAGTTCCTGCACTAAGTGTGCCCAGGAGGTGAAGGCATCTTTGTGGTTCTCGTACCAGGTAAGAGCAGTCTCTCAGCGTGAGAACACCCCGTTGGCGTTCCACTTCGTTATATCGGCTGACCTGCTGGTTGTGGGTGAGCCACTCATCTACATACAGTGGAACCTCGATTATACGACGTTCAGGGGACCGCGCGAAACCGTCGTATAATCCGGGTGTCGTATAATCGAATATCAAGCGTGATATTTTTTAAAGGCTGAACTTCATCGGCATCTTTTTTTTTTTTTTTTTTCGGAACACAAATGAAGCACATTTTGCCGGCACAGGGCTAGTCTTCAACAAACAAGATAAAATGGCCGTTGAGGCTGCCGTGAGCAGCGGGGCAGTGAGCAGCGGGGCAGCGGCTCGCTTGCGCGGTTTTCTTGATAGGTGGAAAGATTAAGGCGCACCGGTTATCGGCTGGCTAAAGTGTGCCTACCGTATTTACTCGATTGTAAGCACCCCCTTTTTTACACGATCGCGATGCCCTAAGTGAGAGAGGGTGCTTATTCGAAAAATCTAAACTGACCCCCCCCCCCCCCCCCCCCCCCCCCCGGCCCCTCTTTTCGTGGCGAAATCTCGATGAAACGGGCGCGAAAAAAAAAACATTTTATTTAGGAAACATTCAAAAGAAAAATAGCTGCAGACAGTTCTGTGCCGCCATCTGTTTTGTAGTGTCGGAACGCCATCTGTCTTGTAGTGTCGGAACACAGCAACACAAAAAGCGCCGTAGACGCCGCTGTCCTCGCTTTGGCAGCGCGGCCTCGCCCGCTTATCTGCTTTTTCAGCAGCGTCGGGTCCGCCATTGCTGCGACGCGACGCGCGTCTTATCTTTTCTCTTTATCTTTCCTCTGATCTTTTAACTCTCCTCTATCTGCACTTGGCAGCAGTGGTGGCTTGGCTCAAGCCAGTCGGCAGGCCCGTGCAATTTCCTTTTCATCCTTCTCTCAGTCACAACAACAACGCGCAGGCCGCGCCTCCTCGGGACTCCGCGCCTCCTCGGGACTCCGACTGCACAGGCTCCACGAAAAAGAGAGCAAGTGCACTTGGCGGCCTCGGCAACGCTCTCTTCCGTGCAAAAAAGGGGGTGCTTAGATTCGCATGCAAAGTTTTTTTTTTTCCGAAATTTTTTTCCGAAAATAGGGGAGGGGGGGGGGGGGGGTTAGAATCGCGAAAATACGGCACATCCCGGCCTGCGTTTGCTGACGACCTTTTTTGACGGACGGTACGAGCCAAGCCAGACGTCGTACGAAGCGGGGTCCTTCTAAAATTTGCGTCGTATAACCGAGGTTTTTAATGCATTGTCTCTATGGGGGTTTTGCCGGGACCGCACAAATTCGTCGTAAAATGCGGGTCGTCGCATGACCGGGGGACGTATAATCGAGGTTCCACTGTACATCCTCACCAGCTGCACCCATGAAGGGATGGTGCTCACAGTAACGTGGCCGGAAGCTGCTCAATGCTGGCCTGGGAGTGGCGTCTCCGTACAGGGACATCTCAAGCACAGGAGCTGGCAGATCGGCAAGATGTCAACTACGGCAAGGCTTGACCTGAAGGGCTGTCGTTGGTTAAGTTGTACTGAGCACCTCCACGAAGTTGTTACGAGCACAAGCCTTAACGACCGATGAGGTGGAGTCACAGGTCCTGTGTCAACAGCGAGTCGCTTGAGAGCATAGCCTGAGAGAGGGCCAAGAATGTTGTTCTCTTTCGTACGCACATAGCACTTCAACACCTTTACGGCCGTTACACCATCGTATCTAAAACTCTTGCATGAACAACAGCTTTATAATTTTCAGCACCATTGACTAAAGTAAATACAATTAGTTGAAAAAGTGTTTTTACATGTACCCCTACACGAGCAACTGCACTGCGCTTACAAATAATGTAGGAACAACTTATTGTATGTTGCAGAATCACGAAATGAACAAACTTTATTTAGCTACACAGTGCCACTGGTACATCAAGTGGCACTGTATTGTATGACAGTGCACATGGTGGTGATGCTTTTGCACGTTCAGTCAATTTCAGAGGAACACAAGCTATCCACACCTTGTGTTCCAGGCTGGTGTGGCTCAACACTCTGGGACGCTAGCCTTCCTGGGCTAATGATGTGGTAGCAAAGCTTGGTTCGGCTCAAGGGCCCACACTTGTGGCCAGTCAGGGAAGCCAGTTCAGCAAAACAGTTCAGGCAAAAAGCCAGTTCAGGCATTTTGAAAATGCCTACTGTGCCATTTAACCTTTTTTGTGTGCCAGAAGCATTCAAAATATTCACTTTGAAATTGTTCGAAGAAAATTCTTTGAACCAAAAAAACACTATTTGTACATGCCTAGATTAAACTAAAGGACTAGAAATATGTTAAGTTTTAGAAAGTAAACAATAAGTTAAAAAACCCACTCAAAGCAACTTCACTCACACTGGTGAGAAGCTCACTGGTGACTTGTACTGGCTCTTCGGGAGGCGGTAGTAATGGAGCAGGCGGCAAAATACCTTTGCGGTGTAGCCGGCAATGTGAGCGCAGCGAGTCTTCTCGTACGAAAGCTTCTGGGCACTCACTGCACTGAAAGGTGCGACTGCATGACACCGCCTGACGGGCATTGGCTGCTCCATTTCTGGCCTTGGATGGCTTCTTTGAGTGCTTGTTTTTTATGTGGCTGCGCAAGTTGGCTGAAAAAAAGAAAAAGGAGAGAAACTCATATTAACAGCTGCGAAATTTTAGTAAGAGACAGTATTCACACGTGTTAATGTTGAGGCTTAGGGTGCCTTCTGCCACCAGTTGACAGACCCTCAGATGTCGAAAAGTAAAAAAAAAAAGGCAGACCAGTCTCTTGTGTTCTACGTACAAAATTAGTGAACTAAGGATAATGCACATCGTTTGTCGCATGAGAATGCGTCCCTAAGCGTTGCCCTTTGTCATACTGTGCACTGAGTCTGTGGCCACAAGATAGAGTAAAGTGCACTTTTCACCATGACTGCGTCATAATAAACCACAATATTTAAATGGCAACTGAATTTAGTTTGACAAACTGCTCTACTGTTGTGAGAGGCACCATTTCGGCCTCTCAGGTTCTAACACCCAGTGCTCATGCTAGCACCGGAACAGGCTCTACTCACCCTAATTTTATGCAATACCTTAACTCACGTGGCAAGGGTCCCAAGCCAAGATTTCCTAACATTACATAAACACTTCATTCTATCAAGTTACCATTGTAGATTTCTTAAACCTGCAAGAAAAAGGCATTTGTTTTGTTCAGTGCAATTCAAAGTAGTGCCTCAAAATTGGTGCAGGTTTAATTCTAATCCAGATTTAAGATTCTTTTTTATCTACAAGTGCCGGAGTTTACCCCATAGGATGCACCGTGCACTTGCAAGGCAGGAAAAGGAGGCCACTGCAAACACATAACAGCTGTTGTGCACTATGTAAACTCAACACAAAAAAATCCTTGCACTAGCAGCCCGAAAAGCTGGGTTAAGCCTTCTGTGAAAAGCCTTGGCATTTATAAGAAGGGGACCTCCCAGGAAGCTTTCTTCGGTGAACAGTGAAGCAAACTGTTTCATTATGCCAAGCTGCTCTAACTGCTGCACTGCTCCTTTGTAGCGGCGTCCAGGAAACTCCCAGAAATGCATTTATGGGAGGTTTCTGCACCTGTTTGAGCACCCCACAGCATAACAGTGGCTTTTTTTCCATGGTTCAGGCATTATGTGAGGCAAGAGCTCCGATTTATCACGATTATCATTCACCATGCATGCCCAACTGCTTATAAAAGAAAGGAGAAGGGGCGTTGGTAGCCCTGACAATGTTTCATGTTTCGTACAACAGGCAGCGCACCCCTGCAATGCTCGGGGTGTACAACAAACCGTTTACCGTCATTACAACTAGAGCTGACCACCTCCTTGAACTATGATGGACATAAATGGATAAGACAAGACAGAATGGAATAGGTGCACAATTGAACTTTGCGCAAAGTCTTCGGTTGTTTCTTAAAATCAGCTTCGTGTATGGATGCAATCTTGTGCAATGTGTCATTTTTACGAACATTTAATGCAAGCGTGGCGAAAACTTAAGTGCTACCATTGTCAAATTGAGCGGAGTTTGAAAGTGATGCATGTGATGAGGTCACGCTGGTGACTATGGAAAGCCTAGCATAAAGAGCTTTCATTAAAAGAAAGGCATGGAGGTTAACTAAAGGTTCCAGTTGGCTGCTACCGTGCACTGGGGAAAAGAAAAAGGAATGTAAAAAAGAAAGAGGATAGTGATAACACAAGGATGAACGACATGCATGTGAAATTGTCATAACCCATCACAAAAAGTCCAACACCCTCGGAAGGTGGAGCAGTGCATGGCCAGCCTTCAGGGCTGACGATCGCTGTAGCCACATCTGCGGTTTTGGATTCTGTCAGCAGGTAAATCGCTTTCAGCTCTCAGCAATATATGCAGGGCGTACGCAAAGTATATGTGCCATCTCCTCAACAAAGCCATAGGTGCTAGAGGGAAGGAAATAGGATTTTCAACATTATAAGCAAGCAAGGGAATGAGCACAAAAAAAAAGAAGCAGCTTACATAGCCACATACTATAAAATGAAACAGTGTGTTATGATTCTTTGCATTGTGCACGCACTTTTTATGTGCCTCTTCCTTGTTCCTGTCATAGTCTCAAGGCACAGCAGTCTCCTTGCTAAAGCTTATCCTACATCAGTATAAAACTTCAGCTAAGTGCCATCATATTCTACTTTGTCTACTTGCTACCTAGAAAGAATAAAAGTGCAATTGTAAATACAATGCCTGAGCACATCTATACCCTACTCTGGACAGTAGCTTGTCTTCCTTCCAGGTAACACAGTTGATCATTTGCTTACTCTACAATTACCATGTATGTACCAAAATGAAACACTGCTCAACTTGCCTACAGGACCTGCCTACCTGGTCATTGTACAAGAAAGATACTATACAAAGCAAGCAAGGAAGAGACAACAGTGACTGCTCAAGAATTAATGCAAAACTGTCTGTAGCATCACCACTTCAGATGCTCACAAGCAAAACACTTTTGCTCTGCAACGTTGCAACCAGTGTTTGCATCAGCGAATTCTGAGCCAAATTCTGCATAAAAATTAACAGTCCACTTTGAACTGGTCTGCACTGATAAGCTGGTAAATGGCCCTAATAAATGATGGGCTTTCTATTCCATTGTACTCACACCATGTGGGTGCTGAGAGTACTGAAAGCACACTGCGATACTACCGTATTTACTCACATAATGAACCCACCCACATAATGAACCCAACCATAGTTTTCTTGTTGAGAATTTACTTCTTTTTTTTTAAGCATTAGCTTTTCTTAGCTCGTTCCTCAGTTGCATGCTGCATGCAGAGCAGACACTGTCAGTGCATCAAGATGCTGCTTGCAATAACATCACAGTGCGTTTATCTTTTGACAGCTCTTGCGGAGGTGGTACACTCGGCGGACTTGACAGAACGTCAAAGGAGTGCCGGGGGTGGTGGCTTGCTTAGTGCGCTGCTACGTGCCTCAATGCGCCAGTGCATACTTGAAAAGCCGACGAGTGCTCAAGGATCAGAGAGAAGCACAGCAGTTTAAACCAGAAGGCTAAAAAACGTCCTCTACGCTGAAATGCTATAAAAGAAGCAGGACCTTCAGACCCCCAAGCAAGCTTGAGAGCGGGAGCGAAAAACACCCAACCTCCTGACAAACATTCGCATTACACACTTGTAACTGTCCTGCGAGTTTTTTTTTTAACCTCATGTAAAAAAAGCGCATTCAGAGCAGGTGTTCAGCATGTTCGATTTATCTCGCCACGATTGGACGGTGCCGTTGAGTATCACAAAATGGTCTGATCCCACCGTGATACAGCAAACACCCTTTGAAGCAAATGATGCTAAAACCGACGGCATGAACGCACCTGACCGCATGCTTTTGTTGGTGATGGATGGATGGACAGATGGGTGGGCCGGTAGATGTATGATATAAATTTCGACTCTAGCAAAAAAAATCTGCCGAGTCTTTTTTTCCCCACATAATAAATCCTCCCCTCAAATTGATATCAACTTTTCCGGAAAAAAAAAAGTGGGTTCGTGCCGCAAGTAAATACGATATGTAGCTTTTCAGCACTGATTTCTCACCATCACTTCACCTTAGGCACAAAATGCATTCCACATAAACAACATGATGAGAAGAACAAGGTGGGGCACAAGAAACCAACCGGGGTGCTTGGATGCATATGAGCAGGTCTGGCACTGGTATGGTCGAGTTCCATCATGGATTCTCATGTGGCTGGTCAAGGAGCTGCGCCGCTCGCACGTGTATGGGCACTCGGTGCAGCGCAAGCTTGCTTCCCGATGGCTTGCCTTGTGCAGCCGCAGTTCTCGCTTCGATGAACAGGTAAACGAGCACTGGTTGCAGTGAGCAGTGTGCTCGACACTATGCATTGCCCGCTCATGAGACCGCAGGTTGCCTGTTGAAAGACAAGAGTAGCTTTTGCAATCTTATGTTAAGAATACAAAGTGAAAACATCCCATCAATGCCAGTTGATAACAAGTGCAGTGAAATATCAATTACACAACTCCTAAGGGAATGCACAAAACTGTTGTTTTATTTTAAAGAAAAACGTTGGACTGCTTCATACAGAATAAACACAAAGAGCTTGTGAAAAGTCATTAAGGAAATGATCGGCTTGACTCAGAAAACCTCCAGCTATGAAACAAATAAAAGTAACATAGCCCTTTCTTTCTTATAACTCCTCATTGGCACCATCATGGTGTAATACTATAACCACTGTTAGTGGGCAACAGCATCTGCACTAATCCATCATGAAATTCTTTATAGTAGGAGAAGTGGTTGCACAAACTAAAACATATTAAACAATGCTGACTGTAGTCTGTGTTGCTCCAGTTTCCTGTCATCGTATTGTCCAGATCCTCATGTATTGCTCACAGGTCTTTTGAGCACATTCCACAAACAACTGCATGCACATCAAGCTTACTCCAAAATTAATTGTTGGAGGATTGCCGATGAAATGTGGAGGTGGCCGCTATGTGCTGAAGGTGTGCTTGCTCATTGGCAGCTTTGGCCCCATTTCAATGAGCATCCAATACAAGTGCCTTTGCTTCCAGAGTGACCTAATGCTGATTTTTGTTTGTGTCAAATGAAACAATCAACAGCAGCTCTACCATATACACTGCATGACATAGCATAGCTTTCTTTGAATGTGGCTGAATTCAACACCTCATCATCAGCAGTTCTGCTTACTACAGCAACAGCTGTACACTGTTTGCCGTGAAGGGTGTTGAAAGTACAAGTGAAAAAAGAATTTTCCTGCCACATCAGCACTATGTTTTGCTATAAACTGCAGGCCTGTTTCAATAATTGGCAGAGTATGTTTAAAAAATTTTCACTATGAGTGCAGTGAAGTCTCTAAAGAGAGGTGCTGTGAGGTACCTGTAAATGGTTCGGTTTATGGGTTTTAGCGTCCCAAAGTGACCCACGCTATGAGGGACACCGTAGTGAAGAGCCCCGGAAATTTCGACCACTTGGGGTTCTTTAAAGTGCACTGACATCGCACAGTACACGGGCCTCTAGAATATCGCCTCCATTGCAATTCGACCACTGCGGCTGGGATCGAACCCGCGTCTTTCGGGTCAGCAGCTGAGCGCCCTAACCACTGAGCCACCATGGCGGCTCCGGTACCTGTAAATGTCGTATCATACAATATGGAACCATAGCACCAGTGTGCCAGTGCAACAGAAATGTTTACAGCTAATCTGATGCCCATTTGACATCACAGCTCCAGAACACTGCTTGGAATGAACTTTGGCAGTTTTGTTACGACTGTAACACAAAACGACACAATTAAACACAACTGAAATTTATGGGCGCTGTTTGTAGTAACCCATTCAAAGTGCACTTTAAATCTACCTTATGCTGTGAAAATAGCAGTAAATATAAACTCACAATATTTAGGAAACAATTCCTGGATCTGCAAAGACAAGGCTAATATGAAGTCATCTGCTGGAAGAATCAGCGGTTACTGAGGGATATACCAATTGCAGACTGTGGGGATACTTCGAATCCCAATTTCCTGTTCGCATGCGGCTATGCCTAGCCACACAATGTGGCCCCCGAGAGCTGCCACCTTCAGCAGGTGACATCAGCGCTAGCTCACGTTACTTGCGTGACACAACTGCTTTCACACCCTTGACCCTTTGTGTGGACAGTGCTGAAAGAGATGGCGCTAGCAGACCTTCAAGACATTCACCCCACAAGGAAAAGCTCTCCCTTGCTTGGAGAAAGCATGGTGCGCCATAGTGCCTGTATCCCATCTCACTTCTCTGTGCTGCCTACAACTAGGCTGGTCACATGGTTTAGGGGTTTTAACAGCGGCTCCATTTATTTAATTTTCTGCCTATTTCAGCATGTCCAAGAATGAAAATCTGGCTCTTGTCAACGCAAAAACTTGAATCAAATTTAAACACCCGTGCACTGCCTACAACCTAGTGCTGCACATCACGTGCTACACACACACGCTCTTTTTATTTTATCTTGATAAATCACGAAGACTACAAATTCAGCAGTCTGACAACACAGTGGCATCGTGGCTATCAGCCACCTAACTACTTTTACCTTTGCCAACTGCACTGCCATTTCTGTGCCAACTACATAGCACTACAGAGTTAGTACTTCACATCCTTAAGCCTACAGTGTGTATACAGTAGAATCCCATATACGCTTTCCTTACAGTGCTTATCCAAATCATTAAATTCAAACGATGGTGCGAAATGGCCCATTCTGAACAATCCGGATTGCTTTCAGACAAGTTACGCTTTTCAGTGAGTTGCAAAAAGCCTGTACTACTTCAATATCGGACACGATTTTTTTCGTTAGTCGCAAGTGGAAGAATTAATGAAGTTCCCGTCAAACCTGTCAATACAGAGTGATCATGATGGGCTTAGAATCCAAGTTGGCATCCTCATCTCCCACCGACCCTTAGTAATGGTGGTGTTCTTGTAATTCCGCAGCATTTATGATTCACTTTGTAGATGTGTGAGGCAGCTTTGTACAGAAAAATGACGTCCATTCCTGATTTTAGCTCAGACAGAGATGAATGCCCCGCCCAGTGCAGACCATCGACAGGTGCTCGTCTGCAACTTTAGTTTTTGTCGTTGCCGAGGAGATTTGCTGCTTTCTGGGCCTCTTTGAAGGTGCTGGGCATGTTCTGAATGATTCAGTGCCACCAGCAGTCTAGCAGATCGACTTTTCTCACAGACGGCCGGGTCTGGGGTAGACCGTGGCACTTGACTGCAGAGCAGTCCAAAGTGCTTAGCGCAAGCAATTAATTTTGTTTTTTTTACTAATCGGAAAGTTTAGCATGAAAATTTATGCAACTATGAATACTCGTTTCTGACGTCGTAATGCACAAAACTTACATTCAAAATTTTTTATTTCCTATTTTATAAGATGATAAGACAGAGAGTGTGAGAACATTTGGCTGGTTTCCCACTGAGACAATGCAAAAAAATGTTAAGAAGAACGGCGTCGCTAGTCCCTTTGGTTAAGATAAACTTTAGCAGGGGGTCCTGAAACTCGGTGACTCCGTCTATGGTACTTGCGAAGTGCCTCTGTGTCACTTGTGAGGCAAGCCAGGAAGAAAAAAAATACAAGAACGCTTTCCCGAAAAAAGCATACCCTTGCAAGAAAGCTCCCCCGCACAGTTGCACAAAGGTGTGGTGAAGCTTTCAATCAGGGGTGCACTTTCCAGTGGGGAACCGTCTTTGCGGGGGTTCTTTCTTGAGGGTACGGGGAAGGCAGGGCACCAGCATGTCTGCCTGCACGTGGCACGGATTTCTGACATGGCCTAACCTCTGCATCGCGGACGAAAAGGTGTGCAGTGCGTCTGCTCGTTCACTCGGGGTTAAGTAGTTTTACAACTGACTCGGCACTGCAACATGTTGTCTTCAAAACTTCTTTCTGGGTAAGCTAGTGCATCCTGAATCTAAGAAATGGAACAAAGCTAACACATGTGGTTGCATGTGTTAGTGTTGTTGACTCACAACATGTTTTCCCAGTGCAGAGATCTGACATGGATAATAGCGCTGCATGCATGTTGCCTGCGCTGGACAGAAAGATGTGTGGTGCACCTGCTGTTGAAGAAGTGAAACGGAGATCAAGACAGAAAGAAAAAAGTAATCATGTGATGTCAGAGCCTGTACTACACGGCTAGCCAGCTGGGCACCTTCAAAGCATTTGGGGCTGGGGGAAAGCTAGATTACAATAAAATAACACAAATAGAGGTCGCTTTGAAAGAGAAGAAAAAAAAGACTAATGCAGTTTTCAAGTGGAATGATGTGTTAAAACTGAAAGAAAGTTGGGCGAGTTGCTAAGTGTTCACTGTGCCTCAACATCACACAATGAATACTTACCTGCAGTGATTGTGTGCTTTGACGCACAACGAATATTTACCAACTTGCTCAAATTTCATTTTTAATCAGTATGGTTCCTAGTACACTAGGCTCTCGTGCATGTCAGAACTTGTCTGTGTTTCTGTCTTTGTGCTGTCTTTTTTTTTCACTGTTAGCACCCAAGAGATAATGTGAGCTTGTTTCATGCTCTCACCCTTCAGCTCACTTCATGCGTAGTGAAATAAATGCTGTCTTTGCAATTATTTTCTCACTGAAAGGTAATTTTATTGACTGATCTCATATCTGGATGCACCTTGCATACTCACATAGCCATTTTGAAGGCACTTCTTATCAGGTGAACATACCTCATGGTCCCTTCATGTTCATCTCAGACGGACGGGTAGTTTGTTTTTTTAATTCTGTAACAATGTGCACAATCATAGCATCTTCAATGGTAACTTCAAAGCACTACAGAGCACTCCAGCCAACAGCATCATACTAGGCCAGTCAAAATAGGATGCCCTTGAGGCGTTCAACAGGTTCTTTCCGAGCCCTTGTCTCTGGTAAATTGGTTTTTGAGGAAAGGAAATGGCGCAGTATCTGTCTCACATATATCGGTGGTCACCTGAACCGCGCCGTAAGGGAAGGGAGGAAGGTGGGAGTGAAAGAAGAGAGAAAGAGGTGCCATAGTGGAGGTCTCCGGAATAATTTCGACCACCTGGGGATCTTTAACATGCACTGACATCGCACAGCACACGGGCGCCTCTTGCGTTTCGCCTCCATCGAAACGTGGCCGCTGTGGTCGGGTTCGAACCCGGGTACTTTGGCTCGGCAGACGAGCGCCTTACCACTGAGCCACCGCGGTGGGGCCTCATAGCACTCTGGGGCACTCTAAGCCAGCAACGTCAAAGCCACGTGCTCTGGGTCACTCACGTGGGTACTTTCTACCAATCCCAGCGCAACACCAGGATGCCAGCAATACATGACGATGCAATCACATGGTGGAAATCAGCTGAAGTTTCACATACTTGAGATCCACAAAAGTTTCAAGCCGACCAAGTTCACCAGTATGCAATTGCATCCCAAGATATTCCTTCATGGTGAGCAGCAGCAGTGATCACAGTGCTAAAGTCTATGACTGCCTCATCTGCCTTCTCAAATATAGAAAAGGCTTAGCGTAACGCCATTTCTCCATGTTTTCCCTGCTGCGTTTTTGTGCTCTGCAGTTACAGTAAATGTGTGCCGTGTAAAAAGTGCATATGTGCATTGTAAAATGCAATATCTTCATAGTTTAAATTGGCAGTGACAGCTGGCTGAAGGTGCAACATGCTGGCCAAGCTTGAAAGTTATGAAAAATACAGCTGTATGTTGGCAAAAAAGCTCTTAGATAGGCTGCTCTTACAATGACATACAGCATTTATGAAATTGTGGGATGTGGAATAAATAAATGTATTAAATATTGCTACCAATTGGTGCTATCCAAAGAGCTTTCACACTGATCTATTTCTGTCATGTGGCCGTTCTGAGAGTGCCTTGCGTATTCGGCTTAGAGGTACTTCCTCCAGCTCAGGTTTAGAGTATATCTGCCTTATGAGTCTAAGAATCAAAGTGCCCAGTCAAAGGTGTCATGAGACACTGCCACTAACAGCCCCTCAATGCCTAATGCAGCATACTGTTATTAGCAAAGTGAAAACATGAAAACAATTAATTTCACATATACACACATGAATTATGCAGCCACATCTCCACATCCACATTCTTACAAGCATTCTTACATTCTTTATTTACGAAAAAAAAAAAAAGCCAGTCTTCTCATTCACTTACTCCAATATGAATTCTGGCAAAGAACTGCCTATAAAACCTGAGTCAGAAGCTTCCTATCTCTCTTCAGACATGCATCAAACAGGCATCACAGACCTGAAGCATGATGAACATGGAAATAACAATTCTGCAGGTAGAAGAAGCACTAAGCTAAGCTTTGATGGCATCCAAAAATACAAAATGTGTAAATACTGGACACTCAACTGAGCACAGAGGCCTGGTAGGAGCAATGGTGGCATGCATAGGGCCGTTCGCCTGTGTGGGTTCGTAGGTGACGCTGCAGGTCGCAGCTGATGCGGAATCGAGCAGAACACTCGGGGCACTGGAAAGGCGCATCACCTGTGTGCGTTCGCAGGTGCACCAGGAGCTGGTTCTGGTGGCGACCTGCAAAGGGGCACATCTGGCACCTGCGCATGGGGGAAGGCCCTCCTGATGAGGACTGCCAAGCAGCTCGCTAAAGTGATCAGTGAAGCAAGGCTTACTCAGGGGCAGTTCTTCATGAATTACCTAGAACAGTTTCATTGAGGATAAGCTGCCCTATGTCATAATCTCCCAAACGCAGAAAATGGCAATAACCTTCTCATAATACAGCACATTAAGTAGCAATTCAGTAGCAATAAAGTTGAAATTATTTCTTGTCACACTGATTCCTGTTCCCACAGTTTTATTTCATGCACATCGCAGAATAATTGGAACCGCCTTCCCGGACTTATCGCCACCGCTGAAGATCATCAACGTTTTAAAAATGCACTAGCTAACATTGTATAATTAGGAGCCTAACAACCAGCATTTTTTATTTTGTTTTTTGTGGGAGCGGCGGCACCGATAACTTGACTTTTGGATAATTTGGGCATTTTTTTCAATCCCTTGAAGTCAGAATAAATTAGGTTTTACTAGCCATCATGTTATTTTTAGTTGCCAGTCATGTGCCATTTCATAGATTTCATTTAGTCACTCTTCTTGCATGACCACATTGCAGTTTGCAAATTGTTATCCTGTCGAATCAACCAATATACATTTCTGTGCACGTCATGTTTTTATATAGTGCTGAGTCAACTTAGCTTTGCTCAGTTTCTGTTGCAAAATTCATACGTCATTTTGAAAAAATAAGGAATGTTTACTTATTTATTTTTTTCAGGAAACTTATTTTTGTATTGAACAGATATTCAATTTTCAAAGGCAGTCTTTCTCCATATTTGTATTGTATTCGTATTCGAAAATTTCAGTGTTCCCACCCTTATTGATTTCTCATGATGCACAGCAGGCCACTGGTGGGCCACAACTACCTTATCTAGAATAATGGCTGGGTCTCTTTACAGAATCAAATACAAAAGTAGTTTTCCCATCTGTTCTCACATTACCATAAAAAAGAGGAATGATGCAGCACAGCCGGAGTAAGCAATGTGATGCAGTGAACGCGCTAAATTTATGTGAACAAGAACACCAAGAGGACTTTTCCATAAAGCGATATCACAATCAGCTTTTTTTTTTCCCAAGACGCGGCACAGAAAACTGGTTGCAAACAAATGCCATGTGGGCACTGTTGTGCCCACCATAGGTTTGATCCACTTCCACAAGGTGCCCACTGCATTTTACACCAACATGAACCCCACATGCAACACATTCCGTGGCTAGTCAGTGCTTTGTTTTCAACCAGTCCAGCATGGAAGAGGGCTGAGGAGGACAGGAGGACAGCATGCATGCGCAGTACAGCCACGTGAAAAAGACAAACTGTCTGTTGTTGTATCTTGGCTTCTTTCAAGACACTAACAAAGCATGACACAATAATGCAACATACAGCCCCTCTCTGAAATCATTAGCTATTGCACTTGTTTACTCTGCAAAAAAATAAAAAAATTGAAAAAAAAAAATAAAGCAGGCAAGGAAGATTGGTTTGGTTTGGTTTATTGGGGTTTAACGTCCCGAAGCAACTCAGGCTATGAGGGATGCCGTAGTGAAGGGCTCCGGAAATTTCGACCACCTGGGGTTCTTCAACGTGCACTGACATCGCACAGCACACGGGCCTCCGGAATTTCGCCCCCATCGAAATTCAACCGCAGCGGACGGGATCAAAACCGAGTCTTTCGGGTCAGCAGCCGAGCGCCACAACCACTGAGCCACCGGGACAGGGCGCAGGCAAGGAAGAAAGGCACTGCTTAAGTGCAAACATATTCATAGCATTACAGTGCTTCCTTAAATGCTTGCAGCTTGAAAGAAAAGTTTGGCTTCAAAGCCTGAATGGCACTAACCTATATGGTTTGTCATCAATGTGCACCCTCTGATGCATCTTGAGAGTCCATCTATCAGCAGCAGCGTAGTCACCTGCATGAACCACAAAGCCTTCTTGTACAGACCATCCTCACTGGCAGTAAGCACAGCATAGGGGACAAGCATCCAAGCATTGCTCTTCTCCTCTCAATGGCTGAAACAAAGAAGAGCAAGCAACAGACTGAGTGTACATTACACCGACATCAAAAATGGTGTATTCCATTGGACCTTTTGTCCAATGCGCACAGACTTCATTCTCTGAAGGTTTCCAACAGCTCACTTAAAATTTTAGTACCAACATGTGTACTAGCCATTCAGCCACAGCAAAGGCACCCTTATTGCCTTGAATAAGCTGCTTAACCCTAGGCTTCCTCATTTGAGCTGAAAGTATGTTTCACAGTGACCTTCTGTGCAGTGCTTTATATTAACATAAAAAATGTGACAGCACCAAGTAAATTATTCAAGAGCAGTTAAAACCTGGTCTAAGAGAAGTTTACAGGCGCAGGAAAGTATTAGACTATGACTTTCATTAGTTAATAAAGTCCCCTAAAAATTCTCAGCAGATTCCCGAGAACAATGCTCATAAGTGCGAAGTGTAAAGGGTTCACACTGAATGAGGAGATGTGGGTATAATCTTCATAAAATTTATATATTACCATAGGCATGTGCACAGAGGGGCCAAAGGAGGCAGTGGCCCCCTTGCAGACATGGGGAAGGGGGTGCAAATTTTGTACAATATTGCTCCCTACTACTCAGAAGACAAGAACAGACACTACGATGAACTTCACCTCCCCCCCCACTTTCAAACAACCTGTGCCTGCCTAGCATATTATACACAAAGCACCTACTCCAACAAGCATGTATAAATGTTCACTACCTCTCTCTCACATACACACACATACACATGGTGAGAGAGGACAGACAGTCTCCACTAATACTCTGTTACACACACAAAGATGTGTCCACAATCACTATCTCACTGAGACACCTCCTGCAGTAGTTGTAGGTTTTGCAGCTGCTGCCAGGTCTGAAAGGAACTAATGGTGCAGAAATTCGCCATTAGGCACTGCTATTTGAGGTACTTCTATCGTACCTAACATGATGAAATGTACATGCTTATACGGCTGTCTGTTCATGCACTGCTATCCTTATTTGAATGCAAGTCATGGTTATTTGTTGAAGGCACACTCGTCCCTTGGAGCTCCAACAAAAATGTCATTTGGACACAAATTTTCCTCATTTTAAAATTGTTTGAGGTTACTGCTATGTAACAAATGTAGATGTAGAAAGCTACACATCTTAAATGTTTAATGCATAATTAAGATCCAGAGAATTTCATATCCTGACTTGTGACTGGTGACAAGTCATGGCTGCATTACCATGATATGAACCAGAAGCGAAGCAGCAGTCCACGCAGTGAAAACACATGGGAAGTCCACCACCGGAAAAATTATGGACAGCACCACTGGCCAGGAAGCATATGGTCATAACATTTTGAGAAACGGAAGGCACTATCCACACATCCATACTGAGAGGCTTGAACTGGGGATGCCCTTCAACAGCACCACTTAGTATGTGGCAACCCTACGCAAGCTCCAATGTGTAATTCAACAAAAGCGTCCACAGAAGTGGGCGGAAGGCATACTCTTGTAGCACAAAAACGCCCGCCCCCCTACCAGTAGCAAAACAACCAAGGCACTCGCCAAGACGGGCTATGATGAGCTGCAGCACCCAATGTAATCTCCAAACTTGGCCCTGCGGAGTTACTATCTTTTCAGAGCCTTATAAAGACCCCTGCGTGGTCAGCATTTTGCAAGCATTCACAAACTGCAAAACCACTGTCCAGGCATAAGTGCGCAACACACCAAAGGAGTGGTTCTTGTAGGGCCTAGCCAGGCTCCCGCACCAGTGGCAAAAGTGCACTGCTCTCCAGGGTGATTATGTCGAGAAAGTGAACCTTTCAACAGATATGTAACACACTTCTTTATGCAAAAAAAAAAAAATGAAGTGCAGAAGTAATGTGGAGTGAAGCAGTAAAGAAAAGTGAAAAAAAAAAGCATGAAAAAGAGGCCTGTAGCATGCATTGCACAGACAAGTGATTTGAGGTGCCAAAGTGAGGGAATTTACTCTAGCAGGCACTGGGTGTGTTTTTTTTTCAGCGACTGCGTGTGAAAGGGCTGCTTGCGTTGATTGTTCCTTTCCTCTTTCTCGTATACCTGAGTAACCTCCAAGCTGGAAAAAAGTCAGGAAAATAGACTATACACTATAGGTCACACCCCACCCCCCCCTTTCTGGCTGTGTCCCTGCTTCGTATATAAATTTGAATATATGTATATAATGTATACCGATGCATATGTACTGTTACTATTTATAAGCCTGTTAATATTTAGTTGCACGGGCAAGGGCATGTTATTTCTAGGTCTCTTTAGGGCCCTACCAAAATTTCTGTACACTAAGTATGTGTAGTCTAGCTACATTATAAAAGGGGTGACTGTAACAGACAATCAGGCATATGGGACATTTTTAATACCTTAGTTCCCCATCCTATTGCTCCCATTAAGCTGAACTCTTTTGTAAAAGATGTTGGGTAACGACAACATTCGGCAATAAAGAACAGGTTACTTTTAAATTTTGATCAACAATCTCAGTTACAAGATAAATTTTAACCTAGAGGGGTTTTCCCTCCACTCCATGGATGTGGCACCATCGTTCACGAACTATGGTCATGTCCATGCTAGAGGGAGACTGCAAGGCGTCATCACTCATGACAAATTTATTACAACTGCAAATAATACAGAGTGGAGTGGCTAACTGCATGACACCGAAGAGAGGCTCCTTAAACTTTTGCGGTCCTTAGTTGGGCCCCACCTGACATTACGCCTCGGCTGTGGCGGTCTGTTGTCGGGCGCCGCCCGACAAGCTTTTCTATGGCTGAATTGCGCGCTTTTTTTTTTCCTTTTTGCCATGCAGGATGTGCTATCTCTTACACAATTATTAAACTAGATTTTTTTTGTGTTTGTATTTTTTAAACTAGAGGGCAGCCCAAAGTGTTTTGGAGCTTTGGCATGTGCGAGTGTTTTGCGGTTCTGTTTACGCACCGCTTGGCAGCATAGCATAGCTGCGTTCTCACTGAGTGCTTTCTACGGCAAAACTTACCAAGCTTTCAGAGAAAGCAACAATGATTTCAGTTTGGAAGACAACTATGTGCCTCCATCAGATGATGGAGACAGCGATTCCACAGAAATAAGCGGCGGCAGCGATGACAACAACTGCGCTGGAGACCCTGGCTCTGGTGACATGCCAGCATGAAATGGTTGAGGAAGCTGTTTTTCTGGCTTCTGAAGTTTCCATCGTAAACAGTTTCGTTTTGATGAGAATGCAGCAGCTTCTGCCGGAACCTCATTGAGCAGTGCAGGTTGGTGATGTGAAGGCCCGAGCTAAAAAGCAGGGGCCCATCTGCACATTTGAACGGCGATGAAAGGCTAGATGGCAGGCCTCACTTCAACCGAACGAAACAGTGTTTTTCTGCCAAACGTGCCGTCAAAATCCCGGACTTCACCCAGGAGAATGCTTCGAGCAGTTCCACACACTGCCAAAATACTGGCAAGAGGTTTGGGCAGGCACAAAAACCTCAAAAATAAACATTCACTGAAGTATTTTAGAACAGCTGTTGTTTAGCAGCGCAGAAAATGGGCAAAACACTAGTTTCGGACCGGTACGGCCGCGAAACGGGTAAAAGTTTCAGACCGCAAAGAGTTAAATGCAAGCGCTGTGTAAAGGAGCACTTCCAACCTACCAGCAGAGGTACAAGCATCCGTGTGCATTATTATACTGCCTTGTCTCTTGCTCTCTTGAGCTGCTAGTATCGACTCTTACTCAATGGTGACTACACCAACCTATATAGCTTGGTGAGCATGATTTTTCAAGTTTCAACTTGTAGACAATGTCAAATTTCTCTTGCTACTACATGAACCAGGTAAGTGCTAATGACAACAGTATTAGTATACAAAACCAACGACAAAAAAAGGACTTCTATCTATGCAGATTTTGAGTTCAATCAACTCAGTAAAAGAAAAAAAAAAAGAAGGCAGTAAAATAATAATTCTAGTGTCAAGAGGAAGATAGGGAGCGGCGGCAGCCGCACCGCCAACACACGATGCGAGATCGTTGCTTTGATGATCTGAGCTTGGACCGCCATTTTGGCTAGCTCGCCTTAGGCTTTTTTCCTTATAAATCCCGTGACAACGTTAACGCCTTTGCTACCTCCATCGACGCCAGTCTTGCCACACCACAGCGCAACCAGCTTCTTCACTTATTGGACAAATTTTGCTCCTCTTTCGACGTAGCTCAAAGCCAACTGGGTCGCACGTCTACCGTGACCCCCCTGATTGACACCAGAGCCCACATGCCGCAGTGTCAATGCCCGTACCACGCTTCGGCAGCCAAACGCCAGGTTATTTACATGCAGGTGGACAACATGCAACAGCAAAGCATAATTCAACCCTCTAGTAGCCCATGGGTCTCTCCTGTCGTCCTGGTGAAGAAAAAAGATGACACAGTATGGTTTTGTGTTGATTATCGGCGGCTTAACAAGATCATCCACAAATACGTTTATCCACTGCTCCGAATCGACGACGCCCTTGACTGCTTACAGGGCACGGAATTCCTTTCATCTTTAGGTCTGCGATCGGGGTATTGGCAGGGCCCTGTGGCAGAGGCTGACTGTGTCAAGACGGCTTTTGAGACACCTAATGGCCTGTACGAATTTAACGTCATGCCTTTTGGCCTTTGTAATGCCCCAGCGAATTTTGAGTGCATGACAAACTCCATTTTATGCGGCCCGAAGTGGAAAACATGCCTGTGCTACTTAGACCCAGCCAAAGCTGTGGATCAGCCCGTCTCTGTCTCTCTGTCATCTATGACCTTATGACCATTCCTGTGATCACATCCACGTGACAATATAGATGTTGTTGGCTGTTTTAGCTTCTGTATCCATTTTTTTTTATGCATCAGCTAGCACGTTATTTCAGCTGGCATTTAAATGGTTCAATGAAAAAGAAAAAAGCCACTTGCATTGTCCACAGCTGAATGGCCTTTCTCCCAAATGTCTCCGTCGGTGGTCCGCCATTTTATCTGACCGGCTGAACTCTTTTGAGCATTCAGGACACTTGTAAGGCTTCTCGCCAGTGTGGATGCGGCTATGCCTTTGCAGATCTTTTCTGTAACGGCATGTGAAGCTACACCCGGGCTGGCTGCATCTCAGGGAGGCAGGCTCTGCACAAGACTGCTTCTGTCCGTGCCTCTTCAGGGACCCTGCAGTGATGATCATCAGAAATGCCAATCAAAGACAGCACCAAATGAAAAATTTGCCACCAGATGTGTTATGGCATATAACATGTCAGAAAAAAGCATGTAAGCTGACCCCACAGTTAGCCTGCCCTCTCCCACACATGCAGATATATAAGCATACACATGGGGAAATACACCTCAGCCTTAATACAAATAGCAATTCAAAAGAGCTGCAAGATATTTTGTTAAACCAAAAGGCTTATCAAATTTAAAACTCAATGAGATTCATGACTATCTGTGGGAAAATTTACACAGATATTCAGTTCTTTCGAAGTCCTAGCTCTTCTCATGGGTGTCCAAGCCAAGTTAATAATGGCAAAAAAACACAGCGAAGGGATGCTGGTCAAAGAGAAGAAAATGACCAAAGAATTGCTGTTTTCACTATGAACTCAAAACCAACTTCCCCAGCTTTCTGCCACCCTGCAGGTCAATAATACTTCAGCTTGTTTAGTGCAGCATAAACCATTTGAATATGCACCACCGGTACTACCAGTAGCTTGCATTCAGTAGAGTTCAAACAACAACAAAATCTTTTCTCATTTCTCATAAGCATTTTGTTAGGATCTTCACTTGAGACCTTTTTATCTTTTACAATTCTAAAACCAAGTACTACTTGCAGAAACCCACTCATAAGCAGTGACAATTTAAACCCAGCCCAAAGAACACTATAACAGACTGCTTAACATTCAAAACTGGCTGAATGGTTTGGTTTATTGGGGTTTAACGTCCCAAAGCGACTCAGGCTATGAGGGATGCCGTCGTGAAGGGCTCCGGAAATTTCGACCACCTGGGGTTCTGTAACGTGCACTGACATCGCACAGCACACGGGCCTCTAGAATTTCGCCTTCATTGAAATTCAGCCGCCGCGGCCAGGATCGAACCCGCGTCTTTCGGGCCAGCAGCCGAGCGCCGTAACCACTGAGCCACCGCAGCGGGGCTCAAAACAGGATGAGTATAACATAGTCTACCAATACCTCACATACACTGGCAAACTACCTAAAATGTACTGGCACTCTGTATTAAGCACCAAAGTGTGAAGATACTTTCCCAAGCGTCTTCAAACACAAGCCAACTGGAAAATGAAAAAGCCTACCAAGAACTAAACAGCATGACATCTTAATGAACACAAGTTTTAATGTGGCAGCGTTAAGGGCCCCGTGTCGCAGAAAAGCCAGTGTCGCTGGCGGCGGTGTTGGCCGTGAGCGAAAAATCCCAGATGCATTAATTAATAAATAAAACCGAGTAGGAAATTTGTCGAGTTGGGGAATCGAACCAGGGCCTCTGGAGTGTGAGGCGAGCACGCTAACCACTCCGCCATGCCAGCTCGATGGTTTGGAATGAACAAAGGCGCATCAAGTGAATACGGGTGTTGTCTTAAAAGGGCGCTTTAGAGACATGTACTGTGATGTCCATTCCTTTCGGGTGTACACTGAGATATGAGAGACAGGCGTATTTCCTTTCCTTAAAACCAATTTTCATTTCATTTTCCTTAAGGCCCTTACAGCACGGTTCGGGTGTCCACCGAGATACGAGAGAGAGACAGGCTTCATTTTCTTTCAACTTTCATTTCATTTTCCTTCCCTTACGGCGCGGTTCGGGTGTCCACCAAGATATGAGACGCGCAGTTTCCTTTCCTTCAGGGAAGGCATGGCGCCAAATGGGCGATGGCGTTTCTGGACCCCTTGGCAACGCTGCAACACGCTGTCGCATCCCACTCTTAAAGTCTACGCTAAAGCGTCCTCCAAATTTTTTCATGGTCAGACTGCTATCTATGGTTCTGAGTGAAAAACAGCTTCTAATTAAAAGGCAGAAAATTATAACTGCCTCATAAATCAACTGCTGATAGTTAACATTCAGTTTATGTGTCTACGATTGCATCTGAAGAAATAAGATTAGCTACAGCTGAATTCTAGTGAGTTGAGACTAATGATTAAATACAACAAAAAGTTATGCAATAAGCAGCTAAAACAATGCCCCTTGGCATAATTCTTCATAAGTCGAACCTTGTTATAACAAACGGTTTATATGAAATAATGAATATAACGAAGCAATGATGATTCCCCTTGGAAGCTCGGTCAACGCGGGCTATAGTAACATGCACCATGAAATGATAAAAAGTATAGACTGGTCATAGTAGCTAGAACAGTCCTGCCACATACATTTAAAGTAATTAGGCCTGAGTGAATATTCGATAATTTCGAATATTCGGTCTAATAGTAAAGTATTAGATGTTCGACTCGAACCGAACGTTCGGTATTCAAAATCTCAAAGTATTCATCCCAAACGAATAACGTTTCTGTAACTCTTGCGCGGAAGCGCGGCGCCCACATCTGTACTTGCCAGGTGTTTGCGGCCGCACTACCCGCAGTGCGCACGCGCCGTAACCACGGTACAGTGGCATGCATCACTAGAGAGATTTAGCAAAGCACTATCTGCTTCTGCACGCCGCTAGTGCTTGCGTACCTACTGATTGGTCCCAATGGGGCAGGCATGCAAACAGCTGGCCAGCGCCTCGCGCTTTGTGGCATCCTCAGGGCGATCTGCACATGTGCAGTGGCTCCTCATGGAATGGAAATTTCTCTAATAGGAGGATGTGAGGTTCTCTTTATTTCCGCAGAACAAGTTTGAGCAGACTGCAGGTGCTGTAGCCGCTCTTCTCCGCATGAAATTCGTGAATCAAGTGTGATGGCGCGAGCACGAGGGGAAGCTAGCATGAGACACATGTATAACGAGTGCCCCTTTCCGACGCCAGACACGGGGTGGCACTCGGCGTACTTATACAGTAACTCTAAGTGCGTACGCCTAGCAGGCATAGGCATGCGCACAGGGGGGGGGTGACTTCCTTTATCTTCTAATGGGGGCGCCAAGTTTCCTCCATACCTATACTCTGTCGGACCTGTTCAGTCATTATTTAAAGTGCAGGGTTATGGCCATGCAGGTTTTCTGAGGTTTTATGAGTGCAATAAAGTTAAATGCTTTCTCTCTTTTTTTTTTTATGGTAAAGGCCTTGTGTTTTTGAAAAATACATGATTTTTAAAATGCCTATTGTGCCATTCAACCTATTTTGTGAGCTAGAAGTATTAGAAATATTCATTTCGAAATTATTCGAAAAAAAGTAATATTCGATTCAAATTTGCTTTGAACGAAAAAACCACTATTTGCACATGGCTAGAAGTAATTTGAGCAAGCTTGCTTTTTACAGGTGTACAGCCTGTGTACAGATCTTAATATCCACTCCTAAATGGCATCTGTCCATATAAAAATATTGTGCTGTGCACATTCTACTTAAAGCAGCTGCGGACATCAAAACAATACACAGAACAGATGGTAAACAAATACTTTCAACAGAATTTAATAAAAAAAAATGGTGTAAAAGAATTCATGGTATCATATATGAGGTTCGGTTTAATGTTCCGAAGCTGCAAACAGGCTAGGAAAAAGACGTCTTAGTGGAGGGCTTCAGGTCAATTTGACCACCTGAGGACCACCCGAGAAGCGTGCACTAACATCATACAGCACAAGGTTGGTTTTGCATTTCTCCTGCATTGAAATGCAACTGCTGAGGCCAGAATTCAATTTAGAGCACTTGGGCTCAGCACCTGAATGCCAATGCCATGAGCCACTGTGGTGAGTCGAAGTTTAAAGAGAGAAAAAAAACAAACAAACCTAAAACTCCATTTTCCTGATAAAGAAAGTCCATGACATATAATGTGTAAATAAGAAATAAGAATCCACACCACCTCCCCCCTCATCCCAACCACCTCCTCCAAGAGTCAGTCATAAATCTGCCCCAGCCTCCCTCCTACCTATTAGATTAGCAGGATAAAAAAAATGGCTCCAAGAGCTTTCTACTTGAACAGAAAAAAACAGTTCTGCAACTGCTAATATCAATTCAATCGTTTACAATGAGAATGTCACACATGTATGAACAGTAGCCACTGACCTTCATTCTGCTTTGAAGAGGACACATCTAAAGCAGTCGGAGCAGTACTATAGACGGCAGCAGCACCAGTGCTAGATGTACTATGCACTGTGGGGTGGGCTGGCCATGACACGTCTGCAGGCAGCCCTGAAGCCTGCAGAACAGCTGCAGAATAGGCTTGTTCAGGTGACCTGCACACACGGAGCGTGGAACTGAAATCGTCTACAAAGACACTGCAGCTGTTCATTAATGCTGTAATAAACCAGTTACTCAGTCTCTCCAAGAATTAAAATGAAGCAAAGAGTTGTGTGAATAGTCCAACATTTCAAATATCAAAGCGAATAATGTGGTAATAGATACAGGCTTCCAAGCAAATAGTAATATTTGGAAACCCTGAATATTTTCCAAGTATTTTGAAGTTCGACAATGCAGGAAATTATGTCGTTAATTAGGACAATGAAAAATCAATCATAAAATACAATCGCCAACCGATTATTCCGACAAAAAAAAAAAGACAATGCTTCAACTCCAAATTCCAAAGCTGCTAGAAGCAATTGATGGTTGTATTTATGCACGTTCTGATGCCTCCACACGATCACGCTGCTCAGGATGCCGGCACGCGCTGTGCACACAGACGGTAGAACGGTAGCTGTGTCTGTGTCCACAAACTGAACCTTCGACTGCTGCTGTCCGGCACATCGTGGTCAGGTGAACGTCAACACGCCAATGCATGAACTTCAGAGGGCCCGAAACGGAAAAGTGAAGGTGACAAAAAGGATAAGAATGCTGAACTACCAACATGCCTGAGGCAAGGCAGGAGTGCTGCGAGCCGGCCAACGACGTGTATTTTCTGCCTGAAGTTGTGCATTAACTATATTTAAATAAGGCTAAAGTACACAGCCCCCATCAATGACTGACAATTGGAAAAAATGATTTTAAGTGTTCGGCAAACATACACGTCAGAGATATTTTCGTATACCTAGTTAGAACAAGCCTGACCCGTGCAGTGCACAGGTACTGAAATCCTATCAGCCACTTGAAAACTATAGGACCTCGTGATGGAAAAGCACGATGGCAAGTAGGGCATTTCAGACTTCGGCATCAGACACTGCATCCAAAATGTCCTTCATAGAAGCGATGGCAGAGCCTTACGAAGTGCACAATGGTGCTCAAGAGCCAAGGCAGCAGTGGACGCATGAGCGCATGCTTGGCTGGCTGATTTTCCTCTCAAGTACGGCCATTTCTAGTCTGTCTCATTTAGATTATGCTACGACCAATAAACACATATCATTGCTAAAACGTCCGAAATTTGAACCACGATTCCACAGTGAAGCCTGTTTCACAAGCAACCGAAAACGCTCACGATTTCTGCCACTGGGGTGCAAAAACCTGTTTCGAGCGGCCAGAACAATGAGGTTCCAACAAGTTAGAAATTTTTCGCCCCGTTGCTCAGTCGCTCAGTCCATCCAGTTGCTTGCATGAGAAACAGCAGTTATGCATCAGCTCTGTGGGGTGCCTGACTCAATTCCTTGGAAGTCTTGAAAACGAACAGTGCCCAAAAAATCAATCACCAACTCTTATATTAAAAATGAGCAGCATATGAAGAATCGCGTAGTAAAGGCTTGAGACTACAACATTTAGTGCACTTTGGCTTGCTGTTGATTGAGCACAGCTGCACACAAGTTTAAAAGCATTTATTTTTATTCGGCTTTATTTTAGTATTTCAGTTGCCTCAGTGCATTTTGCAAGCCACATCATTCGGCATACACTACTGAGTGCTAATGAACCGCCTCTTTTTCTACTATAGTCACAAACTATTCGCTTCGATTTAGAAAATATCCACTTCACTTCAAAATTATTCGAACAGAATCCTTACCTGCTTTGAACTGAAAATTCATTATTTGCACATGCTTGAAATAATACATCTAAAAAGTCCACAACACAGAAGAAAATATCAGCATAACAAACATGCACATGTGAACATCATCCCCCGATACTTTCCAAAATTTTTTCCTCCCATAGTATACCGGAAAGGTGCAGTAACTGTCCCACTCACTCTAGGTAGACACCATAACTGCACTGTGAGGGAAGAGATCAAGGAGTTGGTGAAAAAGGACGAGAGAAAGAGGCACTGTGGTGGAGGATCTGGGTTAGTTTTGACCACCTAGGGATCTTTAACGAGCACTAACATTACACAACACACAGGCATTTTTTGCATCCCGCCTCCATCAAAATGTGGCTGTGACTGCCGGGTTTTGGTCCTGTATCCTCGGACTCAGCAACTGAGCAGCCTAGCCACTGAGCCACTATGGCAGAATGTGAGCTGCTCAAATTTGGCCTTAAAACACTAACTATTGTGACTACTGGGCCCGTACTCTGAAAGTGTACACTTCAGTCCACACTAACTGGTTGCAGCCCCAGAGGCAGCCATGACGGCTGCATGACAACTAACTCTTCTTTTTTGTTATGTCATCCTGGCTGCAACTGCACTTATCACTGCATCAATAATTGTAGCGCAAAAAAGATTAATTTAAAATTTGTGCTATAAATACAATTTGTATTAAAGTTTTCAAAAACAGAAATAGACTGCTGTCTTAGATATAATGGCGGCACAAACTTCTATGCAATTATCTCCAACCAAGATGTTGGAGAGAATGTTCCACTAAGCCACGGTCATATAAATATTTCCAATTAATAGACACTTCCAGGATATTTCCCTCAACAATGTGCGCACATGAATAGGGGATAGTTTCTGGCTATTCAAGTGCCACTTTATATTAAATAAAATTACCTCAAATTTGACACCCTTAATAAACTTTAAGAAAGTTTGCTTGGTTGACATAAAAGCGCACCCATCTATTTTTTCGTACACTTCAATGAAATTTTTGTGCCAATATTTTTCTGGGTTCCCAGCAATTCTGTTTTGCAAATACTAGTCAGAGTATATATGCCTAGATCAAGTGTCATGTTGACTTGCCATTTGTTTCATTCCACCAGTTTATGAAAAACCTTCAGCGCTGAACTGGGCCACATTGAAGCAGTGCATACCTCCCTCGAGTTTTACCTTATATTAGTGAGCACATGGGCTGCTGAAGCATGGAGTTCATGGCCCCTCTCAGCTGGTGGTCCACTGCCTTCTTGGTGAAGGGGCTGGCCATCATGCAGTAGGTTCTGCTGAATGCCCTGAAACAGTGCAATCCAAATGTCCTAGGTAGCCATACCTGTGCTCAACATGCCACTGGCCAGAGAGGAGGGTGGAGCTCTGGAAACAGGACCCTTTACAACAAACCAGAGAGAAAAGTTGAGTTACGGCTTTTCATTTATATCTGACAGCTGGAACTCATCCAGCCTAGGTTACTCAGAAGGAATGCCTAATGTATCCTTTATTTCCTTTCCTCTACTTGCCCACCTACCGTGAAAATAAAGACTACCTGTAAGTACTAGTGACACTAATTTATTGCTGATGTCTACGCAGACAGAATACAAAGCATAACAGCAAAAGGTCAGCCCATAAGTTAGGCTGCTTCTTCGCCATGCTTTTGATGTGTGAACTGAAAATAAAGAGTTTAGCCTGCGGTAATTTCATTAAATTTACAAGCAAATTTATTTTAAAACTCAATTTTAAAAAATGCACACAGATAAAAGAAGGCTACTTTAGTAGCAAGCAGAATCCTATTTGTGCACAATTACAGACTGCTGACGAAGACAAAGCAGCACTATAAGCAACATCAAGCCTCAACAGTATGCACATGTATAACTAGCTGATACATTGTAGTTAACAACGCCGAATGTAGCTGTGCACCTTGAATAATATGAACATGAACAAACGAGATCAAAAGCTTCGGGGACGTGAGTCTTTGGAAGGAAGTTTCTTGGAGGTCTGCCTTGCGACGAAGTTGCGTGATATCATTATCAGCTGATAGAGTATGCATGTGCCCTGATACCCTGAATTGATTTACATGCCTGCGCTGAAAAAAATTTTTTTTTTTTCTGCACACTTTCGGCCCGTAAACTTTTGATCACGATAATAGTACCTGAAGCACTGTGTGGACAAATTAGTAGGCTCTCTGTTTGCCTCGCCTAATTTGCACAAAAGCCTCCTCCTATTTTTTTTTTTAAATAGCTCTCATGTGGCCGTGCACAGTATCAGTACTTTTGAACATGACTGCATAGCATGCCTCTCAGCTCACAGAGATGTGGTGGATGCAAGTGAACATAATCCATGTTATCGTCTAAGAAGTCGTTAAGCTGGTTTACTACTAAAGAAACAACAAGAACCAAAGTTGGCCTGTATCGACCGATTACTGCGTTCTGATGACAAAAATGCTACTTTCACTGAAAACAAAGCTTTTATCAGTTTGAAAGGGTAAAAAAAATCAAATTCAGACATTGCTATCATCAAACATTTTTGCAAGCAAGCTGCGGTGTGTCAAGAGTTGTCACACAGAACCCCGAGGCTAGGCTACACCACCGTTCACTTCCAAACAGTGATCTTGTCGTCATGATTTTGAACTGAGTGGAGAACTTTTAAATCTAATTTTTTCAGCAATAACTATATCTTTTGCTACCGGAAAAACACCTATGTAGCCATAAGGAGCCGCAGAATTAACATTTACTAAGAACAAAAGTTTAATGGAGTTGTCCTCAGTGTCCCTTTAAGAGTGGAAATAAACTGCTACACAATTTGTTTTTAAATGTTCCGTACACAGTCCTTGCTTTTACTACAAGAGGTGACTGCAGAATCACTAGTTATGGTTTTATAGCGCAGCTCTTCGGCGCCCGTTCCTGCATTCCGCACCGTAGTCGGCATTGCTACCTAACATGCCACCTGGTAGGTGGCATGTGACAGGTGCCGTGTTGGCAGCAGTAGCACAGCGAAATGCCACCTGCCACAACAAGAATGGAGGAATGAACAACTGGAAGATGACTGCCACTGGAAGATCCCAGACGGTGGCTAGCAGTGTACATGCCACCTGCCAGTCGTGAAAAGCTGCACTTGAAATTCCCCATTACCGACTACGACTATCATAATCGTTTGTCAATTTTTAAAAGCAGAGGCAAACTGATCTTATTAGAATTTCAAATACTGAGCTGGAATTGATGGCACATAAAGTTTTAACTGCAGCTGCACTAGTTGCCTGGTCTGTACACAGCAATACTGACAGCTAAGGAGATGCGTTTCACTGAACTGAACTGGACAGCTGCTTCAGAGGCTTTCATGTTTCATACAACACGAAACAAAATGAACAAAGGCCAAAGGCAAACCTCAGTCCGCTAGTTTTGCTTAGTTAAAACTCCCATCTTCCTTCCTTCCAACTACCGTGGATGCTCCAAATAAGGTACATTTTTCTTCCTGTTAGAGCCTAGTAGGGGCACTGCTTTAGTTCTCATTGCCTGCATGTGCATGTGGACAAAATAAGAGCACACATGTAACAGCTCATACAGTCAAGTTGGGAATAAGTGCGATGATGCTTTGGGAGATCATTTGCTATTAGCATTGTAGCCGTTTTAAGACTACAGAAATGCGGCAAGTGGCAATGGGCAGGCAGTGGCTAGAATTATGAGTGACAACATCTTGTCCATGCAAAAGCACTTTGTAAAGCTATATGAAGGATGCCGGAACAATACTTCATTTGAGGCTACCCTCTCACCAGTTGGGCATCGAACTGGCTTGTGCTCTTATCCAAGCTGCTTGGTGTAGTTCCCGTATGCTGGCTTGTTAGAGGAAGCAGGGCATCTGCACTTTGGGACAGCTCTTCTTGTTTTTTATGAGCCAGAAAGCTCTGAATGTCAGAGAAGGTAGCATGGCATCTGCCACATATGTGGACATCTCCAGATCCTCCTGGTGTAAGTGGCATTGTCACAAGTGCTGCTCCTGTAAGTATAATTATCCTGCGTAAACACAACTTGAAATTTGTCGTCACTTTACATTAAAGCAGAGTTTCACACCCATGACAAAGACTCATACACTAGAATGCATGCTGTAAAATTATAGCGCACAGTTCAAGCAAGAGAGCCTTCAAATAAAGAAAAATTATGCATATCAGAGTTATGTTTAGCATGAACATCCACCATATGTGGCTCCGTTTTGCTTCATGTGTAATGACACTAACAGTTCTACATATGCAAGTGCTTCATGTCCTTCGAGATGAAAACAAGAGATGTCGTGATGCACTGCAATCCAGCTATTAGCGAAAAAAAAAACAAAAAAAAAACTCCTTCCGCTGTTGATTTTCATACAACGCTAAATGAATTGTTCCCAAGTGGCACCAAAAAGTTGTTTAATGCCCAGTTCTAACATCCCGCGCGTATTTATCTGCATGGGTGCTACTAGAAACAAGGGGCTCTAAACCACACCACCAGTGCTACACACACCAAGGCAAACATTAAGTGCACAGGCGCAAAGAGCGCTTGACACCACAGAATACGAGTCGGAAGTAAGGCCAAGAGCACTACATGTCATTAACAGCGCGAAAGCGCGCATAAGAGAAGAGCACGGGCCCTTTCCTTTTAGACTGTTGCGCCCTTTTATGCAGCTCGGGTGTTGCTTTTAAACTATAAACGTTCCCTTGAGGCAAGATACCGAAAGCAGAGTCTGAAAACTGCGAATAGCAACGGCGACAGTCCACAACTGAGACTGATCACACAGAATCTATCAATTTATTTACCGGATCTGTCAATCATGTTGCTTCCTAGCGTCAATGCTGTGGCGAGATTCGAGGACTCGACGTCTGTGTTCCCAGAACTTGTAGTATAGCATAACGCAATATCAAATCACAGCCAGAAAAACACGTAACTAAGTCAACGAAGCTTCGTCCACATACTGCCACTGTAGACACGGTGCACGACCCTGACAGCATATCTGCAAATACGTGAACCAACTTCGCAAACTGGATGACCTGCACAGCCTGCGCAGCGCCCTGCCTGTCGAGCTGAATTTCTACGTCACAGCCTCTTTGCTCCGCCTTTTTCGCTGGTTCTATGCACTAAGATCGACCGCCCCGACAAAGCGAGCATCGGGCTAGGCCGGCCTGGTGTCCAAGCCAGCCGAGCCAGACACCTATGCCCCATGTCCCCACGAGCCCACGATTCCACTGCTTCAGCCGTCAACGCGCCCGACAAGCCGTGACGTGAAAATTGCAAGAACTGCACATAGGCCGTCGAAATAGCGGCACCATAAGGCAAAGCTAAAGGCGGAAGCGCGGAAGCACAGCGCACGGTGTCCGGTCCACCAGCTCTGCGGAGCTCTCCTACTCAGCGATGACAGCATCGCAGCGGAGCCGGTTATCATTTGTAAGTGCAAGAAACGCGCTTCGTGCTCTCAATGGCTTTATGCAGCGCAATGTTCGTTATCTTCGCCCGCACTCAGTTGCCACTTGCACTGTACTATTCGTAGGTGTGTCGATTGTATTTGTGCGCCGCTCCAAACAGCTGTTGATTTCCGAACAGCGAAGCGTGGTTTTGATATTAGCTTCACTTATATTTCCAATGCATGTGCAACCGTCTACGCGCCAGTAAATATGTTGCATTGTACTGTGAAATTGGTGTACTGCGTGGTTAAGAAGTGCAGCTGTCAGTTCATTCAGCTTGAAATTTTGCCACGTAACCTTATGATTCAGTCTCAGAGCCTGTATTCAGTTCGTGCCTGCTGTTTTATACAAGCTAAACTGATCAAGCAAAGATCATTGAGGGGACTAACGGAACTTGGGTGCGTTGCACAAGTTTACTGCTGCGTTTTGCACCGCTGCCGGCATGCCTGCTTTGTTTTCAGGTTATGGGTGATGATACGTCAGTTTAGCTTTGGCTTATGAAGGCGTTTACTAGTTTGACTAATCAAACACAGTCGCTGTGCTTGGCAGTGACTTTGCATACACACACAAATTAACAAGGATAATGAGACATGACTTATCTAACTTGGGTTCGCTAAAATTTGGCAAATATTTACAGCCGTGCATTTACTGGTTGACGTTTGTCTGCCATCTGTTGTTTACAACACTCATGACATACGCGAACGAGATGCATTAAAATGATTCACTATATTTTTTCGTCTGAGTTTCCTGTGATTTTGTTAAAACTTGCATAATGTGTTGCACTTTAACACATTTTACCACTGCAAGAAGGGAAGCAAGGCTGAAAACCGGTAATCTCGTGTTTATGATTCCATTGACTGTACTTAGATATTGTGTATTTTCTGTGTTGCTTTCTCTGCTACGAGTGCTTATGTCTTGCTTACAGTAGATGTTGCAACAGCGATGCTCAGTGCACAAAATGTGACCATTTGCTGGAGAGCTCAGCCTGTTTATATTTATAAGTCTTTATTCAAAGTGTTACTGAGCCCTGTAATGAGCAAAACATGGTGTACCAGGGCATTTTTTCATTTTGCATCAGTCAGGTGGCTGCATGCACGGTGCCATTCATTTATTATGACCATAGCATGATCGCATACATTGAGCAGGAAACTGGGCTGTTTATATGTGGAATGCACCAGATTTCACAGAAAGGGACACCCCAGCCCTGTTAACTTGTCCTTGCTACAACTGCAGCTGCTTTTATATTCGTGGTAAATGCATGGGCAGTCTAAATGCCTGTTGAGATAGGGGCCGTCGAATATTTTGAGGGGTATTCACACATGCCACTGCCACACAGCTAACTTCAGTAACCATTTAGAAGTGAACATGCAATCCGCCTGGTGGTGCAAACCTATGCAGCAAACTAGCCAAGTTCTATTCAGTGAAAATGTTTGGAGTGAGGCAGTAAGTGGACCAAAAGTCGTACATTGTGGTAAGCGTAATCAAAAGTTAATTGTTTGTGAAAAGCCTTTTAAATACCACTTTGGCACAATCCACAAGCTACACTGGTGGGGCAACGGTGGGCCACAGCACTTCATTTCAGAATCATTCATTTTTCGTCAGTGAAGCTGGCGCAAATTAGTGACCTGATCATAGCTGCTATTACTGCAGCACTTTGTGGCACTCCTCATACTCAGTCGCAGCAAAGCACACTAAAGGTGAAAATGGTCAAAATCCAGGGACACGGCACACAGCAAAAACAGAGTTGTATGTCTGACAGTCTGCAGATCTGTTATTCGGACTACTGAATAAAATTTTGTGAACAAATTAACATAGCCTTCAGTTTATATTATGAGATGAGAAGACTTTCTCTTTTTTGAGCTTGTATATCTTTCTTTTTCAATGCATAGTGACTGCAAGGATATTCTCAAGGGTTCTTGAGATTTCAGTAGCCATATTTCTGAACCTTCAATGAATCGGTCCTCATTGAGTTGTGTGGCCATTGAAAACCGCCGTGTGGCACCATCCGATCCTCATTCAGTTTGGTGGCCATTGGCTCAATGGAGATTGGCAATTCCCACATGAAAGGGGTATTAGAGTGGCAAGTTTTGCATTCTGTTGAGGGAAAATGCTGCAGAGTGCATTACTTATCAGCACTGTCATTTGTGTTCAACCACTCTTGCAGGTCATGCTTCAAGCAAGACAAACATGACCAGTGTCACCAGTGCTGACCTGTTTGGGGCTATGCAGCCTCTGGGTGAAACTCTATTCATGGCTTCTCTCAGCCAATGGCTTTCATGGGGTGCATCCGCAGCCATCATTTTTGGGGGAGTGGTCCCTTACATTCCCCAGTACAGAGAAATCAAGAGGACCAAGAATGCAGATGGTTTCTCAACATGGGTCTGCCTGGCTTTGCTTGTGGCAAACACTCTCAGGATACTCTTTTGGTAAGCACTGTATCTGTCTATTTAATAGCTATATTTGCCTTAAGGTGTAATATCAAGTTTGCAGTTATGAAAGACTGAATAATAGGCATTGTTTTTGTCAGAATTTTAGCCTTTAGTTCTTTATATTATTTGATTATTGTTATCATTACTGAGATTAAAATTTCTTTGCATTTCTTCAGGCAGTTTTTCGGTTCTTTTGTATGACTCATTTCTGATCACAAATTGCTTTTGTTTTTGTTTTCTGTCTTCCTTTCGAGATGTTTTATATGCACCATGCATCTACCCGGTACTTCCATCATTATATTGTAGTGCATTGGTGTCCATGTGCAGACAAATTGTGTAGTTGCACAACTGAATTTCACTAGACTAGAGGTTTAGCAAAAGGAAGTTGACCTCTCATGCATTAATGCCACAGCCAAACTGATATGTAACCTGTCAAAGGCAAGACAAACCCACAGAAAGAACGCAGAAGGTGTTTGTAGAATGGTTTGGAACATGGTAGTGAAACTGCTTCCAATTTTTTTCACATTTTCATATTTTTTTCACATTTTCACCACGAAGTTTTCTTTAGCAGGTGTTCCCTCAACCACATAATAAAACATTCCCTCCCATTCCGATAGTCAAATCCTGGACGCATTTGCTGTGTATCGATGCTCCCACATGAGCTTGCACAGCCCCTTTTTCTCCCTTCACCTCCTTTGTTCACACTCCCTGCTGGTAATACTCGCCTATGGTACTTAAACTTCTCTGACAAAAAAGTTTGCATTTGGGCTAAGGACAGCTGAGTGAGTTATGGAAAGTAAAATGATAGAGATAGTATTAAGATGTAGAAAGGGAGCAGTGTGGGTTGGGAGTGAAATAAAAATCAATTATATCTTTGCTGAAACCACGGAAAGGAAATCGACTGCATCAGGACATGCAGTGCAGGGAACAGACAAAAGTAGTCTTCTCGGGTAACACAGTAGATACCAAGAGAAGTGAAATGCAGATGCGGAGCAGCAAAGAGTAAGCTGGAGATGCGATATTTGCGGTAATAGGATGGCCGCAGCTGGTGCAAGATGGGGTTGATACAGGAGATGTGGTAGAGGCTGTTGTCGTCTAGTGCACTTAACCTGGCTGATGATGATGGTGGCAGTTGCCCTTGGGGAGTGGTGGTCCCTGTTGCTGAAGGAAATACTCTCCCTACTTTCCTTCTGGCTTAGGATATACAGTCGAGCCTCGTTATGACAAAATGGTTTATAATGAAGTAATGGATATAATGAAAGAATGATGATTCCCCTTGGAAGCTTGGTCAACATGGAATATAACGAAGTTATGGCTATAATGAAGTAATCACCAGGCCTCTTGAACTTTATTTTAACGAGGTTCAACTGCAGCATGCTTTTGCATTGTTGCTAAGAAATTACAAAGCAGGAGAGGCTAGAATGTCCTCTCTTTTATCCTTGAGTGACCCACATGCATCTTTTATGGCATTCTTGTGCCAGTGCAGGCTTCTAGAGGAAAGGAGTTACACAGATGTAACTCACCGATCTTGTATTGAGGGATTGTAAAAGGCAAGGTGTGTATTTAGGAATGGGGGGGTATGGATATGAAGTGCAGTGATACTTTAAATAAGACAGTTTAAGAGAAGTGGGCCCACTCCCCGTGAACCTTTAGTAAGGCTCCCAAGTGCAAAAGTGTTTAAACAAAATTCATGGGTTCTTTGTTAGTTTACTATGAGCAAAGGATGTGGTTTAAGCTTTTTAATGAACTTTATAAAAGGGATATCTGGTAGCTTTGATATGCCTCCCAGCCATAAAAATTCGAAGTATTGCCGCTTTGTTATGCAGCACTCTTGTGGTACGGTTTACATGTCCTGTTTTTCTTCTTAATAAAAAGTAACCTTAGCAGGGACATTTTTGCTTGTGCCCAAAACTTTTTTTTTGTTCTATTTACAGGTTTGGACGTCCCTTTGAGCTACCCCTGTTGGCCCAGAGCGTTGTTATGTCATCATGCATGCTCCTAATGCTTCAGCTTTGTGTAAGGACACGCAGCCTCAGCACCATTGTGCCTCACCCAAAGCAGAGGTTTACAGGTAATTCAGTTTTATTCCAGCTGAAGTCATCTTTTTTTCTCATTACCACTCATTCAGTCTATGCTTTGTGAAGGAAGCCTGGGCTCATGTTCACATATTTATCTCTCTGGTAATTGATCTGCAACTATGTGCCTTGATTAGCTGAGGCAGCAGCAGTGGTTCGGCTGGTCCATTTGCAATGAAAACATTTTATCAGTGGGGCTGTGTATATTGTTACCAAGGCATGCTCAACATGGCACGTCTGTATAGCTTGCTTCATGGCTTCCAAAATAGCAGGGACAGCAATAGTTGTTTGTAATCTTGGAAGTGTGCTACTTTCAGAGAAAAAGATTGTTCATTAAAACATGTTAAGTGGCACATAAGGCATTGTGATGTCACCATATCTGCTGCTATAACTGGTCACTACAAAGTTACTTGCTTTCACTTACAAACAGCATATGCCGTATAAGCACGTGTAAAGGCCACACTTATTTTTTCCAGATTCAAGGGTCAATTTTCGGGGTGCGGCCTATATACGCGATGTGCGAAAAAAAAATTAAATAAAAACACACCAGTTAGGGAAGCAGTGCTATTTATTCTACATTCAATCGTCACTCGCAGTCTTCCAACTCTGAGCTGGTGCTATGCTCTGGTGCATGCTCATCCATCAAGAAGTCGCACAGCATGTCCATTGTCAATGCGTAGCCGTTGTTCCGCATTTCCATCACACAGCAGAGCAGCTTTTCTTCCAGCAGGCAGCAGGCTTGCCTCGGAAAGCGCACTTTTTGCTACTTGTGTCCTCAGTGCATCCTTTTGGTTGCACTATTGTCGGGCACACTTCTCGTCCACGTCTAATTTCCTTTGCACGCTTGCTGTGTTCAAGAGCTAACTTCCAGCCGTGTAGCTATTAACGTGCTTGCCCATCGTGCTAAAATTGCAATGCTTGGTTGCAGCACACGAAAGCCACAACTGCAGTGGACTACCACGCTACCACAACTCCTGTGCCTTTGACAGCCACAAAAAGCTGGAGTTGGTGATACTGATGCCGATATAGATAGCGGAACTCGCGGCGGAAGGAAAAGTTGATGACGATGATGATGATGACTCGCGGCCTCAGGTGCCATCCTTGTGTGGTACCTGGAAGCTCCTGTGCGCATGCATTTCTAAGGCTATTCCTGTGTGGGTCGTGGAAAGTGTGGAAAGTTTGGGTGTGGCCCTTACACAGGTGCAACCCTTGCACGCGTTTATATATACTCCGTCTCACAAGATGTTTGCAGTACTACGAAAGGTAGAGCTCTCTCATTCAATCAGGATGGTGCTCTACATTAGTGTGTTCCTACATGCCTGTTGCCCCGCCAAAACTGACAGGTGGCTCCATCCATGTGAAAGATGGCGTACTAGTAGTTAGCTTCTTTCTACCTCTAGCAGGTGGCGCTTGATGTCTTTTTATTCTTTAACCTGTTTTTGTACAGGCTGACGCTCGTTCCGAAGGGACTGGCCCCACTTCCTCTTTTTTTCTTTTTGCTGCCACCTGTTCGTATTAAACAGGTCGCAGTTATTTTCAATGTTCCTGTCATGTGTATATAGATTTATTTATTCCAGCGTGGTCACTACACTATTAAGCTAGGTCGAATGCAGGCCGGGGTAGCCGAATGTCGATGGTGGCGAAATGCAAAACAAGCCCATGCGCTGTGCAAAAGTTAGCGCACAAGCGGTCAAAATTAATCCGGAGGCCTCCACTACGGCATCTGCCACATCTAATGAGAGACAATGTCGTTCTCATTTTCGTTACTCACTGCGACAGTACTAAACGGTCCCGACTTTTGCGCGCACATTAGCACGTTAATGGAGCTCATCTCATCGTCCTTATCACAGCTCCATTCAACACTGCTGGTTGTGTTGTCCTCCAGGTTGACAGCAATAGCCGGTCCTTGGTCAACAACATTGTCGATGATGTTCCCTCATCACATCTTTCTCTTTAATAACATGCTGCACGTAATTCTTCCATTTCTCAGCAGTCACTTGCATGATGCCTTGCCAAACCAGAGGCTCCACGTCTTGGAGCTTAAACGTCTTGTTTTGACTGGTCACGAAACCCTTGACATCGCTCCAAACAAGCTCTATCGTGTTCACTTGGCAGTGGTAGGGTGGCAGGCGCACGAGATGGCCAGCAGCTTCGGCGATGCAGTCCACATGGTATCGGTCCCCACCTGTGTTCACGTTGTTGACAAGCTTCATGAGCTCGGCGTTCACCATGTCGCTGCTCCACGTGACACCTTGTCCGGACAGCCAAGTCTGTATGTCCTTTTTGAGGCTACTCATCTGCCGCTCTCTATTTTCTTCATAGAATGATATGGCACGTTGTCCATCACTGTAACGCTGCCGGCTTCTTCGGGGACAACATTTGGCCCACCTTTAACGTCTATGTTTTCCACTGGTAAAGTGTTCGCTCGCTCACCTGGGTGTGTTTTGATGTCCTCTTGATGAGCGCATTCGTAGTTGAACTGCCTCCGATCTCGACGCAAAGCACTTCAAGAAGCCAACTGCAATCGCTTGCTTGAAAAAACAGCGCACTGTCGGTGTAGGGCACACAGGTGACACAACCGACTCGGCTGACGCCATGTTGGAAAATGGCGATGCATCACTACCTCGTAGCAGGCCTCCGCAGAGCTGTGTACGTACGGGCTTTGTCTGTTCATTTCACCAGTGATTTAAGCACTCTCTACTATCTAAATCTACCAGTCCAAACTATGTTTAATTGCTGTGCTTATTGTTTGATTAATAGTCCTACACTGCTCAAATATTCGAGGGACTATTTCTTGTGTTCCTGCAGCCCTGATTGGATGAGAGAACTCTGCCGTCTGTAGTGCTGCAAACATTTTGTGAGATGAAGTATAGTACTTTCCAAACTTTTTTATTTTCCAAACTTTCCAAACTTATGCCTTTTTTTGACCATTCGGTCATGGAAAACATTTCATTTGAATTCCATGGCATTACTGAAATTTTTAATGCAAAAGCACTATTCCAATGGGTAAACCTCAAGCAAGATCTTGCGATGCTTGTGGATTTGTGCCAAGTGAAATAATTGAATTAAAATAAATCAAACAAATATTGCCACAGCTGGGATTTCAATCCGTGGCGGCGCGAACAGATCAGCTTCAGTGGCCAGTGCTCGAAAACACTAGGCTATCGCCACAGGAGAGCATGCCTCGTGTTAAACTGCAACACACCCTCGCACTGTGCATTCCACAACGTCGTTTTCAACTTCCATCTATGGCACAAAGACGCAGACTGAGAATTCTCTGTCTTCGTTGTCATTATCGGCCATGCAGTTCTGCTTTCACACGTTTATAGAATTTAGGCAAAAATTTTCTGTAATTTTTAATTTGTGCATCTGGATGTTCTTCATTGTTTTGATTCATTAACCAATACTTAGACCTCAGGTTTTGATGCCATTAATGCAGAAATGCTCAAGAATACTAGAAATATCTGCAGTGTCATTCTGTCACTTATCTTCGGCAATCGCTTACAACAGTATCATTACCATGGGACTGGCAGATTGGTAAAGTCAGCCCTGTATTCAAAAAAGGTAGCTGTTCACCCCGTAAAGTTATCGCCCAATTTCACTCACATGTGTTTGCTGCAAAAGCATGGAGCATATTTTATACTCACATTTTGCTACCTTTCTAACTTCTGTAAATTTATGCCATCCTAATCAGCAAGGCTTCCTCAACAGTCGCTCTTGTGAAACTCAGTTTGTCCTCTTTCTGCATAATTTACACTCATACTTAGACTGCAGTATGCCATGTGATGCTCTGTTCCTAGATTTCGAAAAGGCGTTCGATAAAGTTCCTGTGGATAGACATTGTGCGCGCATGCGTTCAGTTGGGCTGTAGACGTGAAGCTGAAACACCTTCGCTGAGTAAATGCATGGTGTTTAGATTAAATGTGCAGGAGAAGCACCATAAATCTCATTCTATTGTTTTTTCTTCAAAAGGTAGTAATTTATATAGCAACAGCCGTAGGTATAGTAGTAAATTTTTTTTTCACTGTGAACACAAATGCAATGCTGGAAGCCTGCAGAGAAAAGCTGCCAGACTGATGACAGAGCTGACAGGCAACTTCGCTAGAGCCATAACATGGAAGAGCACATACAATGTCACACTCAGAGCGCCTGTATAAAGCACACTGGTAGAAAACATTATTGTCTTTCATTGAGTCCACAAAACAAAGTTGGCTTTCTTCTCACATTCTCTGTCATTCTGATGAAATTATGCAGCAAAACTTCCTACAGCGCGTACGTCACTGAGACATTATAATGTCACCAGTGGCGACTTTTTTTGTGTGCTATGTGGGGGGCACTGTTTTCGGACATATGTGGGAATGTCTTTCGCCATGTGCCTGATTGATGTTCATAACCTTAGCAAGTGAAGTTTTTCTTAAGTAAAGCTTTTCTCACATGTTTTTGGATTGTAGTGGCTCTTGCTCACCGCTTGGACTGCAGGTTTTAGTGCCTTGAGATGGGGGGAGCAAGCTGAGGTTGCCAATGTCCCAAAGCATGGTGCCTGTTGCTGTGGTTCTAACCTGGTGTCTTTGTGTTGGTGGTTGGTTTAGAAAACCTGAGCGAAAACCCTCCCTGCCTCCAGGCGGCGGATGTGGCCATTCGGGACCTCACCCTGTGGGGTAGGTGTACCCAGCCTTTCTCACGTTGTCGCACTGTCATACCTCTCACTGCACGCTGTCGCATGGTCCATGTGCCTCCCTTCATTTTCCTTCCTGTTCAATAACAAGCCCTTTTCCTTGCTGTCTGCAGGGAGTGTCCATCATCGCCCTTTGGTTGAGAACAAAGTTCTCTCTTCTGGGTTGGATCTATGCAGTCCTTTCTTTTTTCGTGTGCATGTTTCTTCCTATTCATTTTCCACGAAGTCGTTTTCCTTTTGGCCACACCGTTCATTTAAGTTCATAAGTCTTGCTTTCAATTCTTAAAACAAACAAACTAGGAAATCATGAGAGCTTTACTGGCTTCACTATCCCTATTAATTCCTAGCTAAGAAATGAAAAATGCTTTGCTTGGTTTTGGGGCTTGCAGCAGTTGCATGTTGTGTTCTGGAGAAGATTTTAAAGCAGAATAATTTTTCATATTTAGCCTGACAAAGCTTGGTGCACGTGTAATATGCTTTAGTAATAATATTAGAACTGATTTCGGAGATAAAATTTCTGCATCTAAGGCAGATGAGTGACGAGGCCATTGAAAAAACTGCATGACTCCTAAATGGTAGAATCCAGCTGAACTGAACGCGTTATTTCAGGAAATGCACCAAGGATCGAGCAGACAATTGATAGTGTATGTTCCATTTTGGATCTGCTCTTTGTCATAGTTCTAGCGGTACTTGTGATTAGGGATTCAGTCACTTGTTAGTCCAGTGATGTACAGTTTGTGTCTCCATTGTGTAGAGCACTTGAGTGGTGCTCTCCCCTGCGTAAAAGTCGACACCTCGTCGTAGCGTCCAACTTTTAAAGGCTACGCTTGCACAGAAGTAGAGCCACATGCACCTGCAAGCAATGTGTGCGTAAGCAATTTGCACAAAAATCAAGGACTGCTTTTTAGTTTCACTTTTGACTGTGTGGTGCAGACTGCTCGAATGCTCTACACAAGGGTAAAAACGCGATTATCCTCGGCGCTGTGGCTTGACAAAACTTGGCGACATCATGCCAAAATACATGCGCTTTCGAAAAGCCTGCAGGCAAAGCAACCTTTCCAGTGCATGTAAACTAGTCAAAAAAGTCAAATTTTGTCAAGCCACAGTACCAAGGGTAATCGTGTTTTCTAAATTCTAAAAACTGATATGGCTATTACTAACGACCAGCTACAAATCTCTAATTGCAACTAGGCACCTAACTCTAATAGTTAAAAAACTTATTATTGAAAGTTAGTTAATCAGCTTACTACTTGACATGATTTACCGGTTTTCTGGTGTCTGTTAACACAGATAATACTGTGCTGAAAAAGCCATATTTTTACCTCTAAAAGCTTATTTCTGAGAATTGCTTAGTCTTCCCTGAAACACCCTGTACGGCCGATGGCTTACTGCGCGGTAAGGGAATAGTTAAAGATAAGGTGATCTTGATGGTTTGCTTGTGCCTGTCTGTTGGCTTTATGATTGGGTAGTGCATGCAAGTTGACTGGTTGAGAACCAGTTTTTTATGCAGTTGGCTTTTTCAGCCTGGCCATTGATTTGCAGAGCAGCAGCAGTGGAGTCACTGGCATTGGCTGTCTGTGCAGTTTAACGTTAAACGCTGTAGGGATCCCTTTGCACTTGAAGAGTGGGCCACAATTTTAGAACAGTAAATGCCAGATGCTTAAAGTCTCCTGTAATGTCACGTAATTCTGGTTGGAACTGACCAAGTATATCAGGTGTGCACAACCTGGACCCATGCCGAACTTCTTGCCTGACTTGATCCTTTTTTCTTTCTTCTTTAGTTAGCAGTTATTCATGGCCCATCCTGTCGGAAGAATTGTTTCATGCGTGTGTTTCTGCTGGAACTTATGTTTGGTCTAAGCCAAATCACTGAGTGGCCTTACAGACTTGGACGCAACTATTCTTGTGGTGCTGAGCAACCTGTACTTAGCACGAAGGTTTTTTTCACATAATTGCTTTTTTGTCAGTGACAAGTGAGTGTTGATCTAGGCTGTCCACAGGGGGGCATAGTATTAAACCTAGCTCTGTGTGGCAGTTTCTATATCTTACTGGCAGTCTAACCTGCTTTCAAGTCACTAAAAGACAATTTTTCGTGTCCCGATCTGTGAGGCTAGGCTACATCACTATTCATCTCAAAACTGTGATCAGGGAGCCCATTTTGGTCTTAATGACTTTGGATTAAGTGGCAGGAAAATTTTTAATCCAATTTTCCCAACAATACATATCTCTTTTACTGCTGGAAAAACATCAGCACAGCCAGAAAGGGCCACAGAATCAATTTTTACTGAGAACAAACGTTTTATGGAGTTGTTCTTAGCATCTCTTTAACATTCCAGAGCTGCACATGGGCTATGAGGGACACTGTAGTAAAGGCCGCTGGATGGATTTTGACCACCCGGGGTTCTTTAATGTTCACCAAAACCACACAGCATATTTCATTTCATTTTATTACCCTAAAGGCCCAGGAAGGCATTACATGGGGGGGAGGCATCATCAAACTTCATCAAAGCATTACCATGTGTCATCACACGTTTAATAATATCAACAGTTAAAGAAAAAGAAAAATACATTAGGTGCGGTGCACACAAGTAGCATATACAGCAGTAGCATTTACATACACAAGTAATATATGCATGAGTCATTTAGAGCACAAGTAGCAAAAAAAAAAAAATCAGTAAAGCAGAGTAGGTATAACAGCTCTCATTCAGGTTGGTAGTTCTACCTAATCAGTTGGTTTGACCAAACTGTCTCCAGATTTTTCATTGCTCGGGATGCAGACATTATCTTTATAAAGGACATTCCATTCACTAATGGCCAGATGAAGAAATGAGAACCGTAATAAATTTGTTCTAGCAAATGGAGGTTCCACATTAAGATTATGGTTGATGTGAGGAAAGATATGAGTGCAGGTTTAATTTTTTCTGTAGTGTAGTCAGGAGAGTTGTGGTAAAGCGTGTGAAAAAACATTAAACGATGAACTTTGCGCCTAGTTTCCAACAGTTGAAGATCTAAGTCGCACTTAATCATTGAGATGATGGAATACAAGGGATAGTTACGTGAAATAAACCACGAAGCTTTGTTTTGCGCAGATTCTAGTTTGGACATTAGGTACGATTGATGAGGGTTGCAGATTAGAGAAGCATATTAGAGTGTTGGTCATATAACAGCATTGTAAATGAGGAGTTTAGTTTCTTTGTTACCATGATGCAATTACCACTGAATGAAACGTAGAGAGTTGTAAGCATTGGCTCATATGCATTCAGTGTGCGCGTTCCAAGACAGGTTAGTCGTGAAGTACACTCCTAGGTATTTATGACTGTGTGGGCTCTCAGTGGCTGCACCATTAATTGTATAAGTGTTGTGTAACTCCTGATTTTTCGTTGTGAAACGCACAAGTTTAATTTTTTTAATGTCTGTAGTCATTTGTAGTCATTTTCCAGTCAGAACACCATTTAGTTAAACTCTGTAGGTCATTTTCGAGATTCGAACTGTCACTAAGGTTAGTCATTCACTGATAAATGATGCAGTCATCAGTAAGCAGTCTTAATGAAGAGGTAATAGTAAGTGAGACATCCTTAATATAGAGAAGAAATAATGTAGGCCCTAAAACGGAATGCTGGGGAACTCCAGATTTTATGGCCTGAAATGTAGAATGAACATTCTCTCTTTTAACGGCCTGACGCCTGTTATTTAATTTTCCCTTGTCCCAGTTTGCTACAGTGCTGTCAATGTTATTTCGCCCATTTTAAGTATTAGTTGTTTGTGGGCAGCATGGTCAAAGGCTTTCTCAAAGTCAATAAATATGGTATCAGTCTGTTCTAAATTGTGTACACTGCAATGGATATCTGTGGTTAATTCAAATATAGCTGGTTTTCGCATGACCGGCTGCACTGAAATCCATGCTGATTAGCAAAGTATGTTTTAGTTAGAAAGTTGATGATTTTTAAAGGGCTCAAGTAATTTGCACACTACATATGTTAATGATATGGGCCTATTAATTAACATGGGCGTTTTTGCACTTCGTCTCCCTCAAAATGTGGCTGCCTGGCTGGGATTCAATTCCATTATCTTGGGCTCAGCTGCAAAAGGCAAAGCCACCAAGCCACTGTGGTGGGATGCTGTGTTTATTACACGGTGTAAAATTTACACTGTAGTGAACTCAAGTTTCTCCAAATTTTAAAGACTAATGAAGAGGGTGCATCTATTGCACGAGTAAATAACAGTACTTCCTGTGGCCACTCTGTGGAGGTTAGCAGATGAAGGTGCCACCTTGAACCAACAAGTAAAAGTAGTCGCATTTTATCATCATTAACTTTTGGGCACTACATTTGTTTGCTTTTTTTTTAATCAGTGAAATTGCATTGGTGTACTTTTTGTTGCTGCTTTTGGTTTACCAGATTTTGTTCTGCTTTTGGTTTGCCAGATTTTGTTCGCAAGTACAGCTGCCTCACTGTGCTGTGTCAACCACCTTGGAGACTGTAACATATGCAGTTCGTTTATGCACAGATGAGGAGGCGCAAAAGTCAACTTTCCTTTGAATTTTAACCAAATGAGACCATCGGATTTTGATTCATAGGCCGTCTGGGCACTTTCTCAACTAATATGATCAAAGAGCTCTGGTTGTTGGTAGCGCATTCAGTTCTGGTTCAGTTAATAAACAACATTAATTGTGCCATGACTACAGCACAACGAACGGGACAAGAAGAACGGGACACACATCAGCGCTGTGTTGTGTCCCTGCCTGGGTCCTCCTTCTTGTCCCGTTCGTTGCGCTGTAGTCATGGAATATTGGAACCAACTCGCCCAGCAACTTACCTTGTCAAATTAATTGTGCATTCATGGAGCCTCACATACTTGGGTTGACAACTTCAATAAGATTTTTCAGCAACACCACTGATTTGTTACCACCCAAATTTAGCACAAATTTAAATTTGCAGTCTAATTTTTAAACTTGTTTTGCATTGGCACTTGCATGGTCCACGTGGTAGGAATGGGAAACGGCTGTTGTGCATGAGCTGACTCTTTGAAGGGCAAGATCAGCCAGCCAGCTTGACTGGCCTTGTGGTCTGCTGAGAAAGCCCTGAAAGCAGTCGCAATTTTATTTTCCTAAAGGATGGCGATATGGCTCCACTTAGTTAGCTTAATTAGCTGAATTCACTCTTCCGAGGGCTGAACTTGTAGCCAACAGCAGTCTTTTGTTTCCGCTGTACAACTTGAGAAGTACCAGTGTCAGAAGCATCAAATTGTACCGTCATATTTGGTCTCTGTGTGTAATTTTGGTGCAAACGAACTAGTGGTGTATGATAAACAAATTATTTAATGTGTCGAGCAAAATAGGTAGATCAGTGTTTTGTGTATAAACTACCAGTGTGCATAAAAAAGGCTATTTTGTTCTCTTTGACCATTTTGGGCAGCTTTGCGGTGCAAATATACCTGTGGCTTGTAAAGTGTAAAATAAATGTGCAGCCTGGTTAATAGTTCCTTGGTTTTAACCTGTGAACTGTTTATTTTTTTTTTTTATTCTCAGTGCCCTTTTACACCAGTAGCAAGAGATAGTTGACTCTTGATAATTCGAACATACAGGGGACTGAAAGTTTGTTTGCCAGCCGCAGTGGCTCAGTTGTTGGGCCCTCAGCTACTAAGCTGGAGGAACCAGGTTCAATCACAGCCGTAGCGGGCTGCATTTCAATGGAGGCGAAACTCAAAAGGCACCCATGGACTATGTTCAAAAACCCCGAGTGATAAATTAATCCAGAGCCTTCCACTATGGCATCCCTCATAGCCGATGTGTAGCTTTGGGACATTAAAGCCCATAATTCAAATTTAAAATTTGTTTTGTGTTTGAATAAAGGAGTCTCTTTAATGCGCTTGATTCTCGTAGCACTGAAACCATTTTTTTTTTAATTGCAGAAGTTGATGCTTGTTAGTATTGCATTTTTTTTTAATGTATCTATGTTTTTAATATATAGTGAACTCATAGCACACTTCTGCAACACGCATAGCATTCGTCGTACTATGGAATAACTTGCAGTGCCATCAGCATCGCCAATTGCCTCTTTCGTGAGTGCGTTTATAAAACTGCATCCACACCACAAGCACTTCACTGCTGCTGTACTGATGCACACAAGTGTCTTCACTCATGTGATGCAAGCAGGTAGCCTGTTGCTTATACATATATCGCAACACATCAAGAAGATTTCTTCTTATGTGCTGCCGTTGTGGTGGCTCAGTGATTGTGGCACTTGGATGCCGAGCCGAAAGAGGTGGATTCGATCCCGGCCACAGCGGTCGAATTTCGATTAAGGCTAACTTTTAGAGGCCCATGTACTGTACGATGTCAGTGCACGTTAAAGAACCCCAGGTGGCTGAAATTTCCGGAGCCCTTCACTACAGCGTCCCTCTAGCCTGAGTCATTTTGAGATGTTAAACCCTCATAAACCAAACCTTATGTGCTGATGGAAGCTTGTCAATCAGCAGAATTATCTAATGGAACTTTTCCACTGTTCACTATATGTTATGCATAATGGAATAGGTCTGTCTACCTGCAGTGTTTTTATTTATTTTTATTTACAAATACTGCTATCCCAGTTGGGACATTGCAGGAGTGGTACAGAGGATGGAAAACAGATAAAACAGTAGGAAAGTGCATAAACAAGTGTGAATCGGACATTTTACATAAACAAAAGTGTGCTATTAATAAGAAAACACATGATTAGACAATTCTTGCACAAAGCAGTCAACAGACATCTGACGTAATGTAATATCCAAATTATTCCATAGCTCGACTGTCGAAGGAAAAAATGAATATTTGAAACAGTCCAAAAATGGCATAAACGGCACAATGTTAAGCGGGTTAGTACGGCGAGTGACACGTGCTGAAGAACTGGCGAAAGAAAAGAAAAGCGGGGCATCAACATAAATGCATTTGTTGATGATCTTGTGAAGAGTGATAAGGCGATCACATATGCGTCTGTGTTGAAGTGTGTCAAGTGATAAGGTGCGGGCATGAGCTGTGGGAGAGAACTGGCGGTCATAACGTTTATATATAAATCTTATTGCTTTATTCTGCACATTTTCTAGTTTAGTGATGTCTTTAGCAAAGTGCGGTGACCAGACTGCCGAGGCGTATTCAAGCACAGGCCTTACCAGAGATTTGTACGCCGTCAACTTACAGTTTTTAGTCGAATCCTTTAAGGTACGTTTTAAAAATCCGAGTTTCTTCAGTGCCTTGGAGCAAGTTAAATCGACGTGCTTTGACCAATTTAAGTTAGAACAAAAGGTTACTCGTAGGTACTTGAACTCGTTTACGTGCGTTAGTTGATGAGTGCTGTTAGTGTACGAAAAAGTGTTACAGCTAAAGTCAGTGTACGATTTAGTGTTACAGCTAAAGTCTTAATCGGATACTACTAAAATTGCAGAATTTAATTCTGTAATAGCAGCTGTTAATGCATTAGACTGTATTGCCTTTTCAGAAAACAGACTAATAGCTTTATTTGTAGATTGCCGAAGTTTGTGGATACATATCTTTTTATGCAAAACTGCTTAATCTGATGTAGGTACTATTAGTCTGATAATGAAATTTATGAACCTTTAATTCTTGCTGTGTATGGCCTATTAGTCTGATAGAAATTGCCTGTTAGTCTCATAGAAATGACAGAGTTGCAAGAAAAACTAGTAAAATAAATCTACATTCCTGTTACACTAATGCAAGACTGTACAACTTATGCAGCACTGTACTAGTACTTGCTGTTGAACTTTTGAAATTGTAGGAAAAAAATATTCATTTTTTACAACCCTACTATAACCAAGTTAATATTTGTAAAGATCTAATGTTCACATTACTCGCGAGTTGCGTTCAGCTCATAATGAATTGGTCCTGCTAATAATTTGGGCAAAATGTTGACCAATAATTGTAATCTGTAGCCCCTGCCCCTTACGTGAAATGTTTGGAATGTAGTGATGAGTACAAAAAATATCAGGGCTTCTTATGACTTTTGTGAGTTGGATTTTGGATTGAGTGGAGTGTGTTTATGAAGGAAATGTGTGTTGGAACAGCAGAATTTGGCAGCCTTGGTTATTACTTTGAGAAATTTTCTTTTCTAGGAACATTAGTCATTAGCTTGTTTTCTTTATCTACTAATGACTTACTTCAGCATTCGGTGTCACAAAAGTGGGGCACTCGGCCGATGGAGGTGAAATTCGGCCGATTGAGGTGAAATTCTAGAGGCCCGTGTGCTATACAAAGCTCATATGCATAATCTCCATGATTTCTTCCTGCTACTGTATGCTAGATATGGAATGTGTATCTCATAGGAGTAGTCACATGTGCAGACGCCTTCAGGGTGTCTACCAACCGTGAAAACCGTGAAAACCGGGAATTATCAGGGAATTTGGATAATCTGGAAAAACTCAGGGAAAACTCAGGGGATTTGTGCTTATATCAGGGAAAAATAGCTGCATTTCTACATAAAAAGAATTAAAGGCGCGATAATGCTGCCTCGTGTAAACGATGCGGACTGGCATTGCACAGATTGTCCACTGCGGCGTTACGCGTACTCTCCTCAGCGAGCGCCGGCCTCCAACGTTTTGACGTCAAGTGGAGCATCCCAGCAAGGCGCCAAAAAGCTTCGCGGCGCCAGCGGCACTCCGAATTTTGAAGCGTACTTTCCGGTGCTTCTCCGGCGCTGTGGCCGACGACAGAGTGCGCGCTTCTTACGGTTCGCACGTGCGCTGTTCGACGGCCAGCGGCCTCCCCTTGTTTTCCGGTGTTTCTGCGTGAACTCTTCCTCCCTGCGCGTCTCCCTGATGGAAGCGTCCATTTCTGCCGCAGGGGGTGCACACACGCGATGCAGGCAGCGCAGCTTTGGGAGAGGGGGAATAGTTTCCCGCCTTATCGCGATCTGGCGACGCTGGCGAAGCAACGAAGTCTGTCCGTACTTAGCTGCGCCGTTTTGAACCGACTTAGTTTTAATGACTGCTGTGGTGCCGCAGGCAAGCTGTGTGCGACGTGTCAAGCATGACGGCCTTCAAGTGCACTTTCGTCCAGGACTGGACGAATGCGAAACATTGCGAGTTTGCAGCCTGGATTAGGCCCGTCGAAAGTAACCCAAACGCAGCGTACTGCGCGCTATGCAGAAAGCAGTTTTCGCTCAGCAACATGGGAAGACGAGCGGTGACAAGTCACGCTGAAAGTAAGAAGCACCGACTGGCCATTACCGGCGCCGGGACACCCTCTGTAGCCTCATTTTTGACACCGCCGGCCACCGTTGTGACCAGTGCCGAGCCAGTGCCGTCTGTTTCTGCGCATCCTTCAAGTGCTTCAACTACGGCGACGAACGTCCAGCCCGACCGTACAGCAAAGGATATCTTTCAGCGTGACTTAGAAGTCGTAAATGCTGAAGTGATGTGGTGCCTCAACGCTGTTATGACGCACTCATCACTCCGTTCTGCCGCGGCATCAGCTTCTCTGTTCCCTTTGATGTTCCCATCATCAGCTACAGCCAAGAAAATGCAGCTTGGCAAAGACAAGGTAGGATATACGATTGTCTATGGCCTCGCACCTTTCTTCAAGGAGAACCTCATGTCGGAAGTAAGCCAAGCCGCCCACGTAGTCGTGGCGTTTGACGAATCGTTAAACAAAGTTGCACAAAGAGAGCAAATGGACGTGCTGGTTCGCTTTTGGTCGGATGCAGAGCAGAGCGTCAAAACGCGCTACTTGACGTCAAGCTTTCTGGGGCGCACGCGGGCGGAAGAATTGGTCTCCGCTTTTAAAACTTCCACAGATGGACTCTCCCGATCAAAAATTCTTCAGATCTCAATGGATGGGCCAAATGTAAATGCAAAATTTCTCCGTGAGATCAAACAAGAACTGTGTGAATCCAGCGACGGCCGTCGTATTCTCGAAGTTGGTAGCTGTGGCCTCCATGTTGTGAACGGCGCTTTCAAAACCGGACACGCGGCAAGAGGTTGGCAACTCGTGGAATTTCTTCGGGCTTTGTACAACTTATTCAAATGTGTACCTGCCCGACGCGCTGAATACGCACGCATAACCGGGAGCAACATTTACCCTATGAAGTTTTGTGCTGTGCGGTGGCTTGAAAATGTTCGTGTAATTTCAAGAGCTCTTGAGATTCTGCCGTATGTACCTAAAAGTGTACGTCGAGTCGTGCCGAAACGGGGATAACCGACCGACCAGCTCCAGTTACTGCGTGGTCGAAGCAGCTATTCGCGATCCTCTGCTGTCTGCAAAGCTAACCTTTATGCTTGGCATCGCGGAGGAACTGCAGCCGTTCCTGGCTGAGTTCCAGACCGATTCGCCCATGCTTCCATTTCTTGGCGCAGCATTGGAGAACCTTCTACGATCACTAATGAGTAGAATAGTGAAGAAAGAAGTAATAATGGCAGCGGACAGTCCTTTGAAGTTGATCAAGGTGGACATGGACCTGACTGCGAACGTGCTTGCGACGCCCAAGGTTGACCTTGGGTTTGCTACGAAGAATGCGCTCCGAAAGGCCCCGAAACTTTCAGATTCGGCTATCTTGGGGTTCAGAAGGGACTGCGCCACTTTCGTGAAGAACTGTGCCAAAAAGATCGTGGAGAGGTCGCCGTTGAAGTACAAGCTGACGAGGGGATCGTCGTCTCTGGATCCCGCGTGCGCGCTGATTCCCGATCTCGGGGAACGGCGTCTAAGTGATGCATTTGAAGTTTTAACGGAGCACCAATGGATGACAGGAACAGAAGCTGACCGGGCGATGCGGTCCTACAAGCATGTATGCTCCCTAGCCTCGACGCAAGCGACATTGAAAAATTTCAATAGGAGCACGCATCGGCTGGATGCCCTTTGGGCAGGCATCTGTGGTTCGAACAAAGAACTCTTCACGTTTGTTAAAATGATTCTGTCTCTATCGCACGGAAATGCGTCTGTCGAGCGGGGATTTTCTATTAACAAGGAATGCCTTGTTGAAAATCAGAAGGAGCAATCTTTGGTCGCCCAGCGAATCGTGTATGACGCCGTAATGTCGGCTGGAGGAGTTGCCAACGTTCAGCTGACCAAGAGGATGCTCCAAATGGTCCGTGGGGCGAACGCACGGTGGAAAGAGGAGCTGGAGAGGACGAGAGCAGAAAGGGCTGATGCACTGAGGAAGGAACGGGAAAGGAAGCGTGCCGCCGCTTCTGTGAAAGAGCTTGAGCTGAAAAAACAAAGTGTTGGCTGATGCCGAGATGCAACTGTCCCTTATCCAAACTAAAATAAACTCTCTAAAACAGTGAAACAACACTGAAGCGTTGTGCACGAACTTGAGGTTGACTTTTCAGTGTTACATTGAGGTTTGTCACTCTTTCATTTCTACAAACTAAGATTTCTGTAATCTGCAGTTCATCTGAATAGACTTGCTGAGAGAGAATCGCACCATTGCGGTTACTATCAGTAGATAAAAATATCTCACATTTGAAAGTATTTCTTTCCGCATGCATCTTCCTTTTATTTCATATTTGAAAATGTTCAATTCGATTCGCAGTTTGTTTTAGCATTTTTTCGAAGATATTCGATTTGTTGTGCATTTTGCTACTGTTTCCCTTATGCTTTTTTTTTTTTTACAATGAAATACCGTATTTACTCGCATAATAGGCGCACCCCGAACTTGGCACTGTGATCAATACTGTATTTACACGATTGCAAGCCGACACCTCGCCACCCCCCGTTCCCCAATCTTTATTTTAACAAAGTTTTTGCTGAACTGACTACTAGTCCTGCTGCGGACCCACAGCACGTACAACGACATCGCGTAGATCAGCCGCACACAGTTTTCAGGGATGCTCACTTTAAACGTCTGTTTGGAAAGCTTCATCTCCAGCCGGAAACGTTCCCGACTTAGGTCCGCGAAAACCTCGGCGCTTGGAGTCGCGTACGAAAATTTAGGGACGCCGCAGTCGCAACTGCCGCACTTCTCGGCCACATCGTATTTTCCGACCTGCCGTACGCTAGCCGTACGGCAAAGCCATAAACCACGATGAACTATCTCGCTACCGCAGATCCCGGCACTTGACAGCAACAAAAAAAAAACAAAAAAAGGCGAGCTAGAGATGCTGATGGCGATATGGATAGCGACAGCTCGCGGCGGAGGAAAACGTTGATGATGATGATGATCAGCTCTACCTCGGGCGCCCTCCGTGGGTGGCATCTGGAAGCTCCTGTGCGCGTGTGTGGCCTCCACGATCAAGCGCCCGGTGCGCGCGGCCGGAGCCGATCGCAGAGGCCTCGGCGCGTACATTCCGAAGGCTATTCCCGCGTGGGTCGTAGAAAGTTTCGGTGCGGCCCTTACACGGATCTTTTTTTTAAATATTTTCTTCGGGAAAACGGGGTGCGGCCCTTACACGAGTGCGTTTACGCGGTGTGTTCAATTTTGAGAGTCGAAAAATTTCCGGAAATTTTACCCCGCGTAATAGGCGCACCCCGAACTTTGAGCCGAATTTTCTGGAAAAAAAGTGCGCCTATTATGCGAGTAAATACGGTAAAAGCTACTCCTTACTATTCAAATAAGACTAAATCGTTTTTTTTTTATTTTTTAACATGCTTACTGGAGAGTGATAACATCAGGCGGCTTTGTGTCAGGCTGTTTTTGCATAAACCAAAGTAATGTGTCACTCAGGAAATTTAACAAATGCACTCAGGGAAAACCTGGAAAACTCAGGGAATTTGGAAACGTCAACTTGGTAGACACCCTGGCCTTATCTCTTTCCTTATTGAACTTGTTCAAATCGATCGATTCGACCAGCAGCGAGAAACAGCCCATTAAACACGCTTGCAGCCATTTGCAGATGTGCAGTGCTGTGCTATGCATAGCTGAGAAACTACTACAATTTCAGATACAGTTTTATCGTTCTCTCCAATACATTTCTTTTTTTTTTTTTACCTCTTTTTGAAGGCTGTCCTTGTATATAGATTGTGTTGAGCAGGGTGTCTTCATTCTGTGCCGACCACGCTTAAAAACAGCGGTTATATTGGGATCTCAGCGCATTGATTCTTGACTTCTTTGATGAAAGTGGTAGTGACAGGTGTGAAGAAGGCAACCATTCAGCAATTTCTTGACATCGATGTCCAGGGGTAGTCAGCCTTAGTTGAATCATGAAAAGCCTATGCACCAGCCTTATGTCATGAACGGGCATAGAAACTGCAGGCTTTGCTATAGAAAGGGCGCAGCTGAACATGAAACTAGCATTTTTAGCTCTGCCTATGAAATGTAAACTGGCTTTTTATAGCCTCCAGGGACCCCACAGTGGTTCTGAGGCTAACTTTTTTTTTTCTGATGAGGAAGTTTTGCACCAAACATTTTGTGACTTTCTACAACTATATCTGAGATATAATAAGCTTTTAAATATACATTCAGGAATATTTTACTCCCGATTTTTGGCTCTAAAGTTTTTGTTTTGGTCACCTAAATTTTGCCATTAAAAAAAGTTTTTTTCATAATATGCTATGACTATACTGTTTTCTTCTTTAAATTCTTGAAAATAGAGTTTTTTTAGGTATGTTTTTATATCCTGCAATAAGCTAAAATATTTACATTTACAGCTCAATAAATTTTTCACGCTCTCTTTTTCCTGCGGTAAGGAAAGAGTTAAAGTAGTTCAGCAAGGTCAGACCTGGAGTGTTTAATGGTGCTGCATTTTTTATGCTTCAGACATTGAAAAGGGGAACTAAAGCGGCAAACCTTCCTATTTCCTTTCTGCCAGGCAAGGAGGAGCAAAGAAGCCAAAGTGTGCTCCTTGCTATTGTATTCACGACCATACTTTTCAAACTTGCCACAAGGTTAGCAACCTCACAGATGTCAAGTGCCAAAGGAGGTTTACTATCAGCAGTTTACTTCAAGCACCCACTGTAGGACAAGTTCAACTCATCCTTTCTGTTCTTTTTTTTTTATGCCACAGCGTAGACAGCTCATTCGATCGGAAAGCCGTCGGCATAGTCGGCACCATGTGTCGGAAATAATAGGAGGCTGCGTAAAAAAAATCGCATCATGCCACCCGTTGGCCGCAGAATGTTCTGGATGCTGTCATATGATTCAGCGTTCCATGCGTCATAAACTGGCTAGTTAAGGTAGAGCCTAACTCGCTGCAGGGATTTGAACCGGCGACCTATAATCAAGGGCTGCGTAAAAAAAATCTTATCATGGTAATTTGTGGTTCTAGTGATTGATGATTGATTGGCGTTTACGATTCAGTGTTTCGTGCAGCATAACCTTACTATAGTCGGCTACAACTTAAGTCTGCAGTGAAGCTCCGCCCACATTCAGCCTTCGTGCACAGAATTCCTCCACGACAAAAAAGTAGTCCGCTGCTTAAACGCTTCTTGTTACCTAAACAAGAAGCTTATCACAAGAAAAAAAATTATGAGCTCTAGAATTTTGATACATGGATTGTTTGATATAGTGAAACATTAAAAAGCTGATTTCGTTTACAGTTGCGATTGGCCAGCGGAGTAATACAGGACGCTGCGGACTGCGGCCCAGTGTTAGCAACTGCTATTTTTTTAAGTTGTATCCTACTATAGTTGTATCCTACTACTATAGCCTGTCTCACGGCAGGGATTCAAACCAGTGACCTATAATCGTAGGCTGTGTAAAAAAAATCGTATCATGGTAATTTGTAGTTCTAGTCATTGAAGATTGATTGATATATGGTAAGTGAAGACGAGTTAATGAAATCATTGTAATTAATTGATTAATTAAAGAAGTGAAAAACAGAAAAAGGGGGTTCAAAGCTGTAAAAATGCTCAGAATGAAAAGCCAGGGCTTGATGATGCTAATTAAGAAAATTTGGAGTGTAATTGATCAGTTAATTAATTCAAACAATTTCAAGAAATGAAAAGCATTGGGAGGTGTCAAACTGCCCAGAATGGAAAGCCTAACCCACTACGCTATCGCCTCATACCCTTAAGGCAGAGCTTAAGTGCCCTGTCCAATTTTTTGTTTTTCCACGTGGTACATTAGGCTTTCTAAGCCCTGGCAAGCCACAGTTTCATAGAAGGGGCTTTTTTAGGCAAGAAATTAGATTTAACCTGACATTTATAAAGTAATCAAGATAGCTGGGGGGGGGGTTAAGAATGGGTAAAAATACCCTAACACAAAGGGCCTACTTAGAAAATATCTAAGTGCTGCATAAAATTTCCTGATTTTTTTTATAAGTGAAGGTGATTACTATTTCGTATTGTTTTACCTACAAATAGAGGAGATTATGAAATGAACTCTAGGCAGCAACCTGGTAGGACACCGTTTTTCATAACTCATGCTTTGCATTGCATTCTACCTCCCAAATTGCTCTTTCTGGCAAGAGGGATAGTATTAGTCATGCACAGGTTGCTACATTCAGAGGCTGTTGTCACCTGTGATTTTTCATTATTAATGCTGTTTAATATTATTACAAAAAGCTAAACACAACTAGCCATTTAGTCACATTGTCACTTTGACTTATGAAGGCCTGGTAGGTTTTAGTAATTCTTGTTAGAAATATTGGCGTGACTTGAGATCAGATTTGAAGGGCTTAAGCATTGGGGCCATAGTAAAGCTATAAAGTTAGTGAACGATCTTCAGTACAGTTGTTTTAGGCTGCTTCGAAACCCGTTAGCTGTATATCTCATGCAGTTCAGTGCTCACATGCGAGTAGTACTACAGCTTGGTCATTCCATCCAAGCCATACTGCCACTTACTGCTTCTTGCTTTTGTCTTCATTGCTTTGTTGCTGCTTTGTTGCTGCTTTGAGCACAGACCGTGACACCACTGATCATTCCTGACACGCATCCCCTCTCACACCGCTTTCCTTCCCCACCCCCGGGGCCTTCCTCCTCGGAGCGAAGGCCCTATTTAATCCCTGCCAATGATGGACGCTTTGCCCAGACGAAGACAAGTCCCCTTGTCGAAACGTTGGCTCAAGCAACCTGAGGTTTTCCCCTCCCTTGTTCATTTTGTGATCGCCAAGGACCATCTACCACACCCTCTCTCTACCATTGTATACGTAAGGTAGCACTAATATTTTAGAGAAGTTTACCATGTACTAGCATAATGTGATAAACATATAGGTGATCTGGTCACTGTGAGCAAGTGCACTGAAGAGCCCATTGTCATTGATGTGCGCATGGTAATCTCCGTAAACACTGAACTATTCTTCTTGCTATGTTGAGTGCTGCTGGCCGGCATCATATTGTAGTCTTGTGTGGTGTGTGTGTTAGAGTGTGAAATTGATTTACTGTGTTTTTGATTCCACTTGCAGAGTCTCCCTGGCGGCACTTTTGGGCCTGGACAGATTTTCTGAGCTACGTTGAATTCCTTGCCACCTTTGCATTCTGCTCGGGAGCTCTCTTGTACCTGCTGCTCGATGTGGAACTTGTTGTTGAAGCTGTGGGCTTTGCAGCTTTGCTTACTGAGGCACTGCTGGGGCTCCCTCAGTTCTGGCGTAACTTGCGTAACCAGTCTACCCACGGTATGAGGTAAGCTACCTTCTACTAAACCTTGGAAGAGTTTCAATCATTCTTTGGCTTTCAGGCGTGGATCAATTTCCATTACCAGGGATAAGTGTAGTAGACTTATTGTGTTCTCATTTTCGTGGCGTGGAAAGGTCATGCAAGTGGGTGCAAAGAGTCATTTTTTGGTTCTATATGTATAAAAAAACTTAACAATTGAGCACCTCATGTCTTTTGATCATAACGTGGTGTAGCTTGGCTAATATGCTGTATGTGTTATTTTAAACAAGGGAACTAATGGTTGCTTTGTACAGATTTTTGCCACATCTAGAAAGCGGGAAGTTAAAGAGAGAACAGTTACTGACAGATTTTTTCACTATTTGCACTAATACAATTTGAAGTCTTAAGTGCTAATTCTTGTCCAACAGAGCAGTATTTGGCATCGACCAGTACTTTTTGGGCTCTTCTTTCACTAGAATTATTTTACCCTGAACCGGGGTCATCACTCTTGGATTAAGAAAAGGGGAAGGAGTGAAAGCCATGGCTTCCTGAGTCGCCAGTTTCCCGTAGACACCAAGTTGTTTTCTACTGTGGCATGAACATTCATAATGTGGTGAAGTTTAGGTCATGGCATATAGGATATGTAGCAGTCATAGAGCATGTTGCAGTTTTTGGGCCTACTTTACCGTGGTTCACTTGAATGGTGGTGCTTATAGAGTTTCAAGGCTTTGGCTGTAGTGCTTGCATGATATATGTGAAGGATCAAACAAGGCACGCTGCCATTCCGTTAAACGTGCCCTGTTTAATCTCCACCTCTTCGTCGCCTTCTTTTTACCTCGCCTCTCTTGCGATCCTCATCTCTGCTTTGAGCAGCACAGACTATTATGTTCGGCTGCGACTACGAAGGGTAAAGCTTGCATCTTCACTGCTCTTCTTCAGTTGATGGCCTCCATAGCTGTCTCCTCGACTTTTGCGTCGTTTCTTGCAACCATCAATGACTGTAGGACTAGGCATGGAGGCAACTTCTCTGTGGGGGAAGTCGAAAGCCAAGGGTGAAGGCCAGTGGCTGAAGTCTGACTTCAGTGGCATATTGTATCAGAAACATGTTGAACCATGATGCAGCGAATATATGAGCTTGCTGCCTGCCCACACATGTCACTTGCTGGCATCATTGGAGTTTCCTTCCAGAAGCTTCACATCAACTTTCTTTCCGTCAGTCACATTGAACTCGGCAACCTTCCCTTCACCAACACAACGAATCTTCCATGGCTTCTCATGCTCAGTCATGGTACAGTGAGCAAAGATGTCCTAACTGGTGTCGGTGTGGTTGTTGAAGCCATAACCTCTTCTTACCTTGAACCATTTGACCGTGCACATGCTCCAGGGCATCATGGCGCATGATCAGTGCTGCACATCCCTGTGTTGATATTGGGTGCATGGACCTGTGGCAGACTGACCTGGGTGAAGTGAGCATTCTGCAACAACTTGTGCAGTGCGGTGACCTGGTGCACAAAAGCGAGGATGGTAGCTTCAGTGTCCTGGGTAGCCACAATAGTCGCATGGGTGGGATCATGCATGGCGTTGACAACATACTGTTGAGCGACAGGCATGGACCGTGTAATAATGCATGCCTTGAGGAGCCAATTTCTCAGTGACGTAAGTGTCGATGTCCTCAACCTGAGCTTGCTTTCATGACTGCATCCTTATGGACTGGGCATTGTAGGTGCTGGTTGGGTCGACGAAAGCAGAAATGAGGGTTGCAGTCTAGTCCCACCATGTGGGGTAATGGTGGCTCTCGAAGAGGCTCCAAGTTTGAATGGAACCTCAGAGGTATCCTTCCACAAACACTCGTGTGATGTTGGGAGGCCGAGCTGAACGAAAGGTGGAATTGTCCAGAGCCTGGATTCACACGTCAGGGTCGTCAGGGAAGCCGTGAAATTCCGGAAGGTTTGCTAGTATTAAATATGCAGTCAGACGCAGTCAGCACGGAGCAGTCAGTAGTGGCTGTGTGAGGTGGAGGCCAAGTCCTCTAGCAGGCGGGAGAGTGCCGAGATGGCCTTGCTGAAGAGGTGTGGATGCCGTTCTTGAGTGGTGTGGGGTTTGCCTGCAGCAAGGAAGCTAGCTATGGGACTTCCTGCCTGCACTGAAGCTCAGTGGAATTTGTGGAATCTTCTTTGGTCCCACCACTGTTAGGCCATTGTGAAGGATCAAACAAGACACACAGTCATTCCTTTTTTGAGCACTCTCTGTTTAATCTTCTCCTCTTCGTTGCCTTCTCTCCTTTCTACCTCGCCTTTCTTGTAATTGTTGTCATTGGGGCTTTGCATAGTGCATGCCATTACACTCGCCTCGACTGCAAAGGGTGAAGAACATGGTGCAGTGTTTATGGTGGACACTTTTTTGCACACCTGCGCCTTCAGTACATTTCTTTAAATGAGGCACTTGTTCCCAATGACCTTTGTCTGAACCATGCTTTAACTTAGTTGCCCACTGGGTGCAAGCATGCTGATAGGTATCTGGTTTTAGAAAAGGCATGCTATCACCACCTTGACTGGATCACCTTTTTGATTCATCTGCTGCAACTGTAATGAACTTGATGGGAGCACCAACCTCCCACTTGGGAACATGAAGCATCATGTAGTTAAACTACTATGCTCCAATGTTTGCCTCTGGCACTTCTGCTCGGATTGTATACTATGTGCTGTCAGTGTGTTAAGAATGCAGGTTAAAGTTTATTTCATAATAAGGTAATAAGTACTTATTAGCATCCACCCACGCTGCAAAGAAAAGCTTTGTTTCCATATAGCTGCGCCTGGGTGGATGCTAATAAGTAGTCCCTTATTACAAATCAACTCAATGTTGGGGAGTTCCCCTAAACTTTGTACTAAGTGGATTCATGAAACTTGGCTCTGGGTTTCTTGACTTCATATCCAAATTTTGATTTCCTGGCCTTAAAAGGCAACTCTGATGTCTTTTTATACCTCTACAGATTTTACTGAAACTTTCAGAGTACGTTCTATGCAGTTTTCTGGTCATTTGTACCAAATTTTGCAGCCAGGAGACATGTTGTTGAAGCACAAATAACAGTAAAAAATTTTTCATTTCATGACCCCAGTTGGGGCGATTTCTCCAGGCAACCTTGCGTGTGTGATGTCACAGGTTGCACGCTTGTTGATATTTGCTCTGAATTCGCTTAAAGAGAGAATTTCGCACCTGTTTTTGGTCACTTCAAACAAATGATGACCCAAGCTGTCGCTTACAGTCGCCAGTTTTGCCAGTCTATGCAGACACAATAAGTTTTGGGACAAGTACGCATGACATCATAGCCTGGCCGAAACCTATTTTCAGTTTGAGTATCCTTATTTCTGCTGTTCTAAAATACTTCTACTTGGTGTTTTGAAAAACAGTTTTTTGTACCGGAGAGAGGGGACTTTAAAGATTGTAATGTGGTTATCAACTCAAAATGTTTAAAAAACACTCAAAGTTGCCCTTTAAGGTATTAAATTCTTGTACTTATGAGCAGAGTGTTACAAAATATATTTGGCTTTCAAACTTTTTAAAGGACTGCCAGGAAAATATGCAAAAAACTTTTTTAATTTAATGTTTGGACTAGCCTCTCATGCACTTGCAGGTAAGGTAATCAGTGTGATTGAAACACCTTGAGGCCATCTGCATCATCATATGAAAGAAGGAGAAGGTACTGAGTTTTCTTGCAATGTAGGATGGCACATTGCTGCATTTTTGCATTTGATCTTTGAAATTGCTCATTTTAGGGAGGAGCTGCTGTAGTGGCTCAGTGGTTATGGTGCTCGGCATCTGACCCGAAAGACACGGATTCGATCCCGGCCACAGTGGCCACATTTCAATTGAGAGGCCTGTGTACTGTGGGATGCCAGTGCACGTTAAAGAACCCCAGGCGGTCGAAATTATCCAGAGCCCCCCACTACGGCATCCTTCATGGCCTGAGTTGCTTTGGGACGTTAAATTCTATTAACCATAAACCAGTCATTTTAGGGAGGAATTTTGGTTCCCATGGACTTAGCAAACCATGAATCAAGATCAAATTTCAGTTTGGTCAAAGGCGCACTTACCTGTGAAGTGCTTTGTGATTGAAAGCTCCTTAAACCACCTGAATTTCTTGTGTGTCTAGAGCTGCAGTGGTAACCTGAGGGCTGAGCACCTGCCTTGCATTCAGAAGGCTCTGGGCCTAGTTGCAGTACTGATAGGAACTCACAATTCTTTATTAAGAAGTCATTTACTGACCAGGTGCTGAGCTTTCCAGAGCACTCAGATCTCAATAGAGGGCCAGAGACTTGCTAACACTGTAGGCAAAGTGCTGCTTGTGATGGATGTCAGGTGACATTATCATGTGCCTGGTTGACTGTCTTTCACTATTATGAGTGTGCCTAGGACATTTGCAGTCATGCACCTAGTCTTGGGCTTAGAAAGTAAATGCTTGCCGGTTAGTGGCACCATGGGGTGTGTCCATGGAGTGCTGCAACAGTTTCTCTTGAAGAAGGGATCCATCTTAGGTTTTGAAAGAACTTATAGCTGGCTAGTTCACTGCAAAGAGCAAAGAAAGGTAATCTCTTCAGGCTCTTTGGTAATGCACTGTGCTTGCACATTCTGGCCACATCATGGCCGGGGCCATGGCCTGCATTGCTTTCGAAAACACAGGGTTGTGACAGTGTAAATAAAACACTGAAAATGAAAAGGAAACAATATGCATGAAGCTATAAAGTAACGCATTGCATAATACTGCCTGCTTTTCAGTGCTCCATAGTTTTGTTTCCAGCAGCCAGTGGCATCAGTTTTGCAATTGTATTGTTTTTGCTTTCTATACAGTATTTCACCTATGAATGTCAGGAATTTTTTAAAAATAGGCGTTTTGAGTTAAAAGAGTGCTTTTTTCGGCACTGCATTGTCATGGTGTGGTGCATCAGGATACAGCTGAGACGTGCTAGCTAGCAGGCATCATACATCAGCACGCCTGTCATGTGCTCTTTGCCCTCTCGCCACTCCCAGTCGGACACTGTGAAAGAAGCACATGACACCCCCATCGCTGACACCCCCATTACTAAAGCCCCCATCGCTGTGTGACGCATGCTTGTAGGTGTGTCAAGCGCTCTTTCTGGCCGCATGGTTTTGCTTTCACCCAAGCGTGGCCTCAAAATTCCTTGCACTGCAGTGGCGACGAGAATGACATTTTCGAAATTCTAAAAACTGATGTGGATATTGCTTACGGTGTGCTACTAGCCTCTCAATAAATAAAGAGCCTAACAATAATAGCCTAACAATAATAATAAAAATAAAAAAGTTAACTTTTCAGTATGAGTTAACCAGCCTACTAGTTAACACGTCTTAGCTTTCTGATGCACTACACCGCTGACAATGCTATGCTGCGCTGTGCAACCGCTCTTCTATCTCAAAAATCCTATTTTTAAAACATTGCCAACAGTCTTATTTGAAACACCCTGTGTAGTGAACAATATAGCGGTTAAACTTACGAATATGCAGCAGTTTTTGTTGATGCCATTGTTACTGTTGCCTGTGAAGAGGAAGGTTTCATCACTTTATTGCCAGTTAGTACCATGCTGGACTTTCATTTCATGTTGGGTCAAAAGTACAGAGTTCCAAAGACTTGATGTGTTCTTTTCGAACTACCTGAGTGAGTTTTTAAATTTAAAGGTGCAAAGTACGAGTATTTTGTGTATTTTTATATTGTGTAATTCTTTTGCTTTATTTTCTTTCAAAGTGATCTGATGATAACTGTGATTTAAACAATGATGATCTTTGAGTGCCAATTTTTTTTTTTTACCCTTATTTCTGAAATCACAATCCTGGACTTCTATTTACAGTTGATGAAGCCATATTTATGGTTCATTTTTTTCTTCTCTCTGATCCTGATATACAATGCAACTTCAAACCAAGGAAAATTATGCCATGTTTTGTTTTGTTTCTTTCAGCACTCAGATGGTGCTCATGTGGACAGTGGGTGATGTTTTTAAGACAGCCTACTTCATTGTGCGCTTGGCACCAGTGCAGTTCTGGGTGTGCGGTACTCTCCAGGTGTCCCTAGATGTTGCCATTCTGACACAGGTGGTGTGGTACAAATACCAGCCAGCATCTGCCAGAGCATCCAAGCACAGTACTCATATCAGCTGACAGTGCCATCCATATGGGGGCAGTATTCATGAGCCTGCAGTTGTAGCTTTTGCTGCAGTGAACTTCTTTGCCATATAAATTTATTCAGCTTTGCTTTGTTTGATATACAGTTATATCTCAATGTTTAAGTTTTTCACTATTCTTTGTACCCCTAATGCCAAAAGTTCTGTGATTTTGTGATTGTCAACAATGCTTTTGTTATCTCTGAAAGAGGGGTATCTTGTATTTTGAAAAACTTTATGGTATATTGACTTGATTTCTGCCAAACATGGAATGCAAGATGCTGCAAGCAGCCACAGCTGCAGGCTGACAATAACCTTTATCAATGCACTAGTAAGCTGCTGCCGTTTTCGCATATTATTGACCTGGTTATTTATGCATTCTTAGGGACCTTAATATCGGCTTTCATCACAGTCCTTGATGAAATGTGTTGCACTTTTTCTACCCTTTTTTGTTAAAGTAGCTTGATCTCACAAAGTATAAGTGAATTCCTGCATAAGGAGGAGGTTGAGGTCTGATGGGCTGACTGTTATTGTTACTCGATTCATTGAGTGCCTCAGGTAGAAACCCTGTAGTAATGTTCATTAGCCAGCTGGGTCAGTTTCTGCTGATGTGGCTGTTCTGCCACCTATGAAATGCCAAAGTCTGCCTTTTTCTCTACAGAGATGACATTGCAAGTTAATGCCTTGTGCTTGTTGTGTGCAGGATGTGGTACAGAGTGCAGAGAACACTAAAAGTTGTGAAATTTTTTACTGTAGTCACTGGTGTGCTCAAGCATACTCTGTTTCATTTGCTTCGTGCTTTAAGGCATGTGAATGATAATAACTTCATACTTATACCTTAATCTTTTTGTTGTTTTAATCTTTGTGACAGAATGCAAAAAAAAAAAAAAAACTGATTTGCCTGACAGTTATTTATATTTGTGTGGCCCATTATTATGGTCTGTGTCAGGGCTTTCAAAAATATTTTCTGCAAGGTTCCTAGCTGCATTTTCTTCTATTTCTTTTTTTTGTGTGTGTGGGGGAAGCAAATCGTTTTATTTCAGCTTATGTAGGCATTGTTTGGTGTTTTGCTTATTTTCTCACTTACTTCATGTAGCTTGGCTAACCCTGTATTATATTAGACGGACTCCTTAAGATAAAGGGTCATTAAATATTTTATACGGACCCTTACTTTATACTGGTGCAAATTTCTTAGACTGGACCGCATTGTGCCTGAAGTTTTTTGTTTGTTTGTTTTTTCGTATCAAGCTGCCTACTTGACTAAATCCTGTGAAGCACACCAAACCTTTCTCTTAGCAGGGGAAGGTTTGATAATTTGTGATCAACTTGTTCTCTTCCTTCTTCATTTCCATGAGTTTTTTAAAGGTAAGCTTGATGTCTAGCTCACCGATCTGCTTATAATGCACACTACATGTTGTGAAAACATAATGACAGATGTAGTGCAGATTTTCGGGGCATATTTTACCACACTATGTACTCTCTCATTGTAATGGTACAAGATCTTTTGGCGGGGGTGGATGTTCATTTTAGATTGCTGATCAAATAAGAGAGAGCTTGCAATATTGGTGTGAAATTCTGCCAAGTTTTATAAATTCTGCTTTTTTAACTCTTTGAAGTTGCTCCCACTAACACTGAGGCATGGTATACATTGGGGAGAAACTAAAATTTAAAACCTTTTTAACATCTTTTTTGAAGTAGTGGTTTTTTATGGTACTTTAGTTTTCTAGACTATGTGCAATAATGCAAATCTTCTGAAATATTATAGGAAAAGATGTGTGGGTGCCACAAAAAGGTGGGAATTTTACAAAACAGCCTTCATTAGCTTGATGTACTGCACCAAACTTTGTAAAAGCAAAAAAAAAAAAGTATTTTGTAGAGTGTGGGTATACTGGATGTTGTGGCAGGATTTGCCTTGTGCCAGTGTTCAAGAGAAGTTCTGGTTGTAGCTCTAGAAATGCTCATATCATCGATTAAGCTCTAGAATAGCAGTTCTATACTTCAAGTTGCCTGTTGTTGTACCAGTGGCACAGCCCAATTGTACATTATTTTTATTACTGTTATTAATATGTAGGCTCTATGGTTGTTTGTTGGCTGAAATTGTCGTCTGTCACAGTTAACAGATATGACATCAGATTTCTGGTGTTTCTACAGCGTGTTATAGCAGACCAAGCTACATGTACCTAGATGCGCACTACTTTTCAGGAAGTATGATTTCTTGTGGCTCTAGATATATTCCTCTTGGTCATTTGGTCATTTGCTTTACTGGTGCCTGAGTATTTCATTGTCACATGAATGAAATGTCTTGCATATGGTTAACATTCATTAACCCAGTCTTGCGGTTGTGATGCTTTTATGCACTTTTTACCCTGCCTGTAAAAGTTTGGTGTGAAGTGTTGAAAGCATATACCAAAGATAATATATTTGTTATGTGATGCAAAGAAGCCTATTGTTGATGCAAACAATAAAAGGTGCTGTATCATGCTTCTGAAGTATTTATTTTTACTGGCCTAGCTGATGGAGTTTTTATATTATTGAATTCATTGTCACATCTGGCACACAAAACGAAACATGTTTGTTATTTCATATAAACAGAAAACCAAGTGCTGTGTGCTTTGGCAAGAGTTTCTTGCTACTGTTCTTCCTGGTTGCCAGCTATAAGAGCAGCTTAGGAGAAGCTGTTTGCTACGGCAACAAAGGCAAACGAATAGTATGTCACTCTTGAAGTGACCTTCTGTTGGGCAAGCTAGGTGATTGCAACATGGGTGTATTTCAGACTACTTTGTATGTTTCATTTTTTGCCTTTGACTCTTGATATCTCCGGTGAATGCCATTGCCCAAATTCCGTTGTGCTGGACAATAGGACACTGAATGCAAGGTAGCTGTGTAGAGTAGTGCAGAAACATTGAATATAAATATAAAATAGCACATGTCCTGTAACTGATGCCTTTGTCAGACAAAATGACGAGCCCATGAACCTGCAACATACTTAGAATGCAGAAACAAATGGCTGTTATCTTTTAATGCAGGGTCGAAGACAGTGCTCGAGTTTGCTTGAATGACTTACCAGATGCCTTATTCATTATTCTTGTTGCCTTGCTATTCAACTGTGACAGGGAACTGCATGCTACGAGAAAAAATGATAGTGGGATTAGAACACTGTTTTGCATTCCTTTTGACTCGCTTATACAAATGATCTCTTGCTCTTGAGCAAATTTTAGCAGCATTCACATGCACAGTTTTTCACCAAAAACTGTGTGTTTAGCAAGCTTCATGCTTAGCTTGGACATTCCCATTGTAAAATGTGGCCCCTGCTGAGCAGTATGAGAATAGTCTTGCAGCCCTTTATTACCTGTGCTAATAGTAATGCCAGTTTTTTCTTGATTGGTTCAAAAGCTGGGTACTTCCTTGCATTGAAGTAAGACATGATGTTGGGCTCGTCGCTTCATAGTGATTGCAAAAAAACTGCACGGAGACGAACTGTGCCTCTTCTTGCCCTGTCGTCTTCGTGCAATTTTTTTTGGAAATTCCTTGCATTCTTAAGCTAGTACAGATTCAAAAGAGGTCTGGGCATGACATGTTTATTGGCTGTGAATACAGTGGGAGACGGGAGTCTAGAATCAAGTTGAGTTTGGGATAAGGTCATTACACCTGTGCTGTCAGCTTGGCTGCCATGTTTGTGCATATGGTTGGAACACTTATGTAGAATAGGCTATTTCAATGGTACTATGAAGGCTAGATGGATTTATTTTCTTTTTTTCTATTGCCCTTTATCAGAACACCTGTCATGTTAAATCTGCATGGCGCATTCTGCGCTCATAAGGTGAAGGTGTGCATAAACAGTCTGAATAATGGCAAACATTACCAATGACAACAGTGCAATCATGTTTACTTTTTCCTGAAGTAATGCCAATCAGATTCATGAATATATGTACTGCTCTTTTCTACATTGTACATGAGGTGACTAGCTGAATATGGTTAAATAAAATTGAATGGCAGTCACGTGCAGAGTTGTCAGCACTCTGTCCTTGCAAGGTGCATAAGTGAAGACAATACAGCGGGCATGTGCACACTGGCAATGTGCAAATGTACCAACATTAGCATGCTATTGTCTGTGCAGAGTTGTATGCCAAGGAATGTAGAGGTTTCAAGTGTATACCCTCCCTTGGTGCAAGGAAGTGACATTAACGGCTGTCACTTTGATAGAAGCAGTTTTTTATTGATGCTGTTGCCATGACTGCTGAAGATAGGTAGTGTGACCCAGGAGAGGGTCTTTTATTTTTGCAAGGATCAGTTAATCCTTAGTACAGAAAGGAAAACGTTCATGGTGATGAAGGATTACATGTCACATACTCGCAAGTTATTCTTGTACTCATGAATGTGACCATCACAGGGAAATGGAAAACTTTTTATCGAATACTTATATTTTATTCGTATCCCAGTCCTGTTTTTGCCCTTTGTCACTGGCTTGAGTGCTGCTGCACTCATGCTGTCGCCAGGATACAGTGGTGGAATTGCTGCTCCAAATTGCGATTTGTGCTACAGGCTGCTGCACGAACTAGTTTTTGCTCACATTTTACGCCACTTCAATGCTGAAAGGTAACTGAAAAGCTTTGGCAAGAACAAAACCACAAATGTTGGTGCTTTCAAATGTTAGCTGTGCACTGTTTCCACGGCAGTGAAGGTAAGGATATGGGAAATATTGGGGATTTCAAATAGTTAGTGAATATAATCTGCTATTCGATTTCACTGGTGCCATGCGTTTTCCATGTGAAATATTGAATATCCGGAAATTGCGGATTTTCCTGCCCCCCCCTGAACGGGTGGTTCAAAATTTTGGCCTTTCTAATGAGCGATTACTAGACTGACATACACGATCTCGATTGTCGCATATACGAACCTAGCGCTTTTCTTTTATGGCCGATCGCCAGCACCAGGCAGAAGCTCACGTGCTGTAGTGCTGGCCCTGCATATCAAAGAAAAATCTACTGCCATTGAGAGCTCTTGCGCTCGGGGATTGGCAGACAATATGCAGCACTACGCGGCTCGTCATGCGACAACGCAGCCGCTATGAATGCGCTATCGAAGATTGTGAACAGGCGCCAATGCACCTATTGTTTTCTATCTCTACGATGTGAGGACCTCACGGAAACGGCCTGCAGAGGAAAGCGGAGTGGTGGTGGAAAAATTTTATTGCTATGAATAAAGAAATGAAAGCAGTGGAACGTGGAGCCCCTATTCCAGGGCCTCAGCAGCCCGGGCTGCCCGGATGGCCAGCCCCACCAGCTCACGCTGGGAGGCGAGATCCGAGCAGGCCAGTACAGTGCCTAAGTCCACCGCTCATGGGAGCAATCGTGGTGGGAGGGGGGCTATAAGTGAGGGGGCCTGGTGCATGCCCAGGTGGGATGTATTAGGGTGGATGCGGCCCACACCATGGGAAGGGGGGGGGATACGGAAGGATGGATAGGGAGGGGAAGGTGTTATTAGGCGCCACCAATGCAGAGCCTAGATTCAAGGTGGGTTGTGGCAAGCGCAACCGAAGGCCACGATAGTGCTCAAGGAGGTCGGAGGCGGAGGGTCCAGCGGGTCCGCTGGTTTGCGCAATCAAGCTCGCATGTTCGTAGCCTCGTTCCTTTCGATACCCGCGTGGCCTGGCACCCACACAATCAAGTGGGGGTCCAGGTACATTCTGGACTGGGGCAGTAGGCGAAGGGCACGCCGGTGTATGCGGCCGCGCATATATCGCTGCGGCAGTCCGCCATGGCAGTCCGCCATGGCAGTCCGTGAATACTATGGCGGAGGGTGCGGACGCAGGCCTCTCGCCTACCGCGGTGCAAGACGGGGTGCATATGTTTCGCGGGAGCGGTGAGATGTGAAAAGCTTGCCGGAGAAGATCGGGGATCAGGGCAGTTATCGCCTCGGACGGGGTGTCTGTTGAGGAGGGCGCGACCAGGAGGGGTACGTGGTGGCTAAACGGTGTCGTTGAATGGTACGGCAAAACAGCGCTGACGGACGGGACAGAAGAAGACGAGACAGACACATGCGCTGATGACGGACGGGACAGAAGAAGACGAGACAGACACATGCGCTGAAGAAGAAGACGAGACAGACACCCCAGCCCAACTCAGCCCTCTCCTTGGTGTCGTTGACCTGCTATAGCGCGGCCTCCGTTAGTTCAGGGAAAATTTTTGTTATGCCCAAGGCGCGAAAACGTTCAGTAGAAGTTAGTTATATGGGGTTTTATGGCGCATAAGCAACTTCAGTAGAAGTGCTCTGAGGGAGTCTTAAGGCTAGTATGTACGTTTTACGAAGGAGATAGCCCATTTCTTTCCCCTTTTTTTTAGTGCGTGAAAGGGTAGACTAAGTGGCCCGATTGAAGGTCCGAGCCTGAACCAGATCGTGTCTGCATGTGGCTACCCGGGCTATCATACGTCCGATCTGGGCGATCGAGGTAGCGATCGTGCGGATGCAGGTGGTATGGCGCGCGTGCACGCCAGCGGTGCGTTTGCGGTGACCACATTTGCCCTGCCCAATTTTGGTACATTAAAATGGTTCTGTAGCCCATATGGGGTAAGAAAAAGCGGTATGCGAAAACGAATGTCTCGGAGCCAGCCTGCGCTGGTGCATCTCGCAAAGCGCTGCCAGCGCGTTCTATCTCGCGGTATAGTTTCGTTTTCGCGCCTTCGGCCGTGTGTGCACGCCTCGCTGCGGCGATGGAACCGCGTCAGCAGCAGTAGCTAAAATTCAAGCCGCGCGTAAGCACGCAGAGAATAATTTGAGAAATTTCTTGAAAGTTTTTAAAACAAGCTTTCTGGGCTCTTGTGGAAGTACACTTTGACCGCCTTCGGATGTGACCGCCACTATTGTGACCAATTTAAAGTGTCACGAAAATTTTTACGCGCAATTTTAACTAGCTGTGAAAGCTAAAGGCGCTAATCAGGGAAACGTTGCTGATATGCTGCGAACAAAATATTGCTGCCGAAATCAGGGCTGAGTGCGGCGGAATCGATACATGATCACGAAAAGTGGGCGACGTATTTTCCAGAACGCCGCATTTGGGGGAATTAATTCCTCGACCAGGGTCGTTGCTCCCCAGGCGCTGTGAGTAGTAGGGAGGGGGTACCGCTTGCACTGTAGCCCGAACTGCCGCTTCTCGTTCGTTTCGCGAGCTGTCTCATTGCATTTCGCTAGCAATGCATCGCTTGTGCGCCTTCGACAGTGACCTCTAATGTCATTCTGATTGTGTAAGCTAAAATCATTGAAAAAAGACAATAACTAGTACCTGGAGATTTTAGTTTCACGGATATCGTTCTTGAATTTTGTGCTGATTTTTTTTTTTTTCACTTATCTCGTTACTTTTCGCCCTGAATAAAATTTGCACTCTTCAACAAAATCGTTTTTACTTTTGCTCATTGTAGGGTATTTTTTTTTTTCTAAAAGACCGTTATTGACTGGGTTTGGGGTTAGTTTTTTTATTTTTTACTTGATGGGCTGCAAGAGTTCACGATGAAACGTATTTTTTTCTGGCTACAAAAGCTGGAACATCTGCTACAAAACGTCGTTCTTCTTTCTACGAAACCTTAAGTTGCTGCTACGAATTGCAGTTTATTCTGCTACATAAACTGCTACAATAAGCCTGCTGTCATTTCTAGTACCGCTGGAGTATATCGGCCACTTGGCATGGGGATTGATATGAACGAAATAGTCAAAGAATCATAAGCTTGTTATACATGTTGTGTCATCATTAAACAAATCTAACTTGAGGCAACATTTTTGATTATGATATACGTCACATGGGGTGCCATGACAGCATTACCAATGCACACCTAGCTGAAAGAACACGAGAATGTAGTTGCACAGCCGCTCGATCTTGTGGCACTTGATAGCGGCTCTAGTACCTACTTCCCATGTTCGCGAATGCAGGAAGAAAAGAAAGGAAGATTGCGGATTGCTGTTCAGAAACACGAGGGCCCTTTTTAACCACATGCATCAGCGCAGGCGCGAGACAGTTGAAACGCACATCATAAAGTCATCTGGGACTTAAGTGTGTAATCCAGACTATACAATTGCACTGTCCGATAAAGAGGTATCCTACATCGATGGCATGCGCTATTTTTTTTTTTTTGTTAACCTTCAGTGTGCGCGCATGTATGCCGTTTCTGGCTGATTAAAACACTCTGCTGTTAATCTGCGCTTCTCCTGCGTGCTTTTTATTTTGTGTTCATTTCTTTTCACACTGCTTAATCAAATAATGAATCTGTGCCAACACGCTCGCAGTCCTTCTTCAAAACATTCTCAATCTTCGAAGCTTTCTGCGACAGGAATCTCCCTGCCTTATTGCTTATGAAATGTTTTTTGTGCTTTGCTTTTGCAGAAGATTTATATTCACACATGTTGTTTCAGGGTTTCATGCGGCAGTTGCTATTCTTTCATTCATATAAGGGGGGGGGGGGGGGTTGATTGCGTGCATTTGGTTATAAGCCTATGGATACTTTAGCTGGTAAACCTAAATTTATTGCAGTTTAAAGGAGCTATAGGTGCTGTTTCATTGTTCGGAACAAACTGGTTTGCAGCTGTTAGGATCAAAGCTTGCTGTGCATATCGGTCGGCGCTAATGGATAATGGTTGGCACTAAGGTATAATGGTCGGCACTAAGGAGATAAGAAGAGCTTACGCTTTAAGAAAAGGTGGTCTTGTGTATGGAGAATTTCGACCACCTGGGGTTCTTTAACGTGCACTGACATCGCACAGTAGAGGCCCGTGTACTGCGCGATGTCAGTGCACGTTAAAGAACCCCAGGTGGTCGAAATTTCCGGAGCCCTCCACTACGGCGTCTCTCATAGCCTTAGTCGCTTTGGGACGTTAAACCCCATAAAACCATAAAACCAAACCAAGTGGCAATCTGGTGGCTCCACGTGCGTATTTCTTTACCGAAGATGAAAATCTGCGGCGCGTTATAGTCTAAGGCATTACACCTTTTTCTTTTACAACTTTGAAAAAGGGGTGCGGGTTACAAGCGAAGGCGCCTTAGAATCGAGTAAATGCGGTACATGCTTTTGACAGAAAACCTGCCCCTCACTTTCAGCATTTAGTTTTCACTCTTGCAGCAATATGATGCCGGCCGTTAGCAAGGTTGCCCCGAAGTAGCCTCCAGTTTTACCGAGAGGCTTCCTTTTTTTAAATATGTTTCCCTTTAAACGCAATATTTATATCACACAGTGCGTTCATAGGGGCCAGAGTGCATGTGACTTAAGATGACTGAATGGCGAACCTGTACGGGCAGTCTACGCCCATAGCTCCTTTATGAACAGTTGCACCTTATCTTCTTTTAAATGCAATGACATTTCTTTCTGTTACTATTCAGAGCACTTCTTGAGCTCACGTAAGAATATTCGATAATGATACATAAAGCAAATGTTTTTAGTTTGTAATTGATAATTAACAATCTAATTGATACGATGAATTGTAGAATGTAAAATTGTAAAATGATACGGTGAATTGTAAATATTGGCACTACGTAAGTAATAGTTAATAACTACAACAAATTAATGATACATATATATATTCGCAATCCTTAGTCGTCATTTGGTTAATAAATGAGAGGCATGTCTAAAGTGGCAGCTTAATCAGTTATCAGTGGGCGTTAGTGAACAATTTCGTCGATAATTAATAATGGCTGGTAGTAAACAGAAACTAAAAGCTAATAAATATAAAATTATTTGCGTAGTAGGTGACAGATTATGTAACCCTTTGCCGCTCGCCATTACTTAATTTTTTTCTCCCTCCTAAATATTGTTGCTTGCTGCCGTGCAAAGAAAAGATCGGCGGAAGCTGATGCCATGCATTTATGATAAAGCCGATCACTAATTTTAAAAAATTAGTGATTAAAAGAGAAGCATTTTACGGCGTACTCATACCAGTTCGCCGCCGTGGATTGAGCGAAAAGTTGCTGCGACGCTACTTTGGCCCGTACAGGGTTCTCCGTCGCATCGGTGACCTCGACTATGAAGTCATCCCCGACGCCACGACAGCATCTCAGCGACGCCGCCCACGCCCGGAAGTCGTACATGTAGTACGCCTGAAGCCATATTATGAACGCTAAAGGACTCAAAGTTTCATTTTCCGTGTTTATTTTCATTTTAAAGCATCGAGACGATGCTTCTTTGGAAGGGGGGTAATGCCCGGTTCTGCAGTTTTCGGTTCTTCTGCTCTAATACCGTGGTGGCGGACGTCAAAAACAGGATAATCATGTGGACTAGTAGAGCGGTTAACCAGATTCAAATAGTCAACTTTTTAACTATTACCGATCCACCTGGTTACAATTAGAGGTATGTAGCCGGCCGTTAGGAACAGCCACATCAGCTTCTCGAATTTCGAAAACGCGATTGCCTTTGGCGCTGTGGCTGGACAAGATTTGGCTATTTCGACTGTAGTTACGTGCACTGGAGAGGTTACATTGCTTGCATGCTTTCCGAAAGTGCATGTATTTTGGTACGATGTAGCCTAAATTGGTTGAGCAACAGCAACAAAGTTAATCGCGCGCGCGCGCGTGGGTGTTGACACTCGATGGTACTCATAAAAGATGGCATACTCATGCAACCTGGCACGTGGCGGTTAAATTAGTGATTGGTCGCGCGAGGTTGTTCGGGAACAGCAACCTGGATCGCACAAGTCCCACCAGTGGCAGCACCTGCCATCCCAGGGCACTGGTAGGTGGTGGTTAAATTAATGATTGATCGCGCGAGGTTGCTCGGGAGCAGCAACCTGGATCGCACAAGTCCCACCGGTGGCAGCACCTGTCATCCCAGGGCATTGGCGCACCGTTTAACCTCTGCACCACTGCGCCAGAAGTAGTATGAGGACTCCCAGGGATCTATGAATGTTAAGTAGACAAAGACTAATTCTGCATGTATGGGCACTACTAACCCATTAGCTAGAGCGCGGCCCGCGGTACGGCGGCGACTGTATTCACGAAGTTAGCGCGCAGATTAGGGGTGGGGTGACGTCGCGGAGGCGGCTACGTAGACCCATGCAGGGCGGCGACTGCGTTCACAAAGTGAGCGGGCAGGCTTACGCCTTCTCACGTGGAAGCAGTCTTAAGTACCTCTGCCGACTTTTTTACCCTCCATGGAAGGAATCTAGAGGCTACCACCGCGGGAGGAGGTTATGACGAGGGCGTAGAAATGCTGAACCTGAGCGTAGTTCCATGGCAGAATGCGGGGCTATATCCAAGCTATGAGCGCTTTTAACTCTAAATTTGTTTTTCCCGCATTGTTACTTATTACGAGGTGGTGCACTCTTTACAGGATTCGATGCACCGGCAATCCGTACTAGCAGTAATAGCGTTTCCAGGTGTCCCAGATTTTGCAGGGCAGTCTTGATCTCTAATCACAAGTTAGGCTTTCTTGTGATAGCCAGATGTCCTGATATTAGGTCTTCTTGCACACATGGAAGCTATGCGTGCATCATATGTAAATCTCTGTTGAATATAACCCATGAAATATATCCGCATTTTCCCCTTCCATATTTACACGATGAGTTCCAAAAGTCCGTGTATTTTTTTTTTCAAATTATTTATTGAAAGTTTCTTCATTCCGAAAAGGCATTATCCTTCGTCTCTTCCCTATATAATCTTCATCCATATCAACGCACTTTTGAAGATGCTGATTTACTTTTGAAAGCATTTGTGAATTCTTTCTTAGGTATTGGAAGCTCTTCCATCACTGCGCGGACGAGGTCTTTTCCATCGACGTAGCTTTTCGCACGCATGCTGGCCTTGATTTTAGAGAAAAGTCATAAATCGAGCAGAGCTAGGTCCTGCAAAAATAAGCGGCGGAAAAAATTTACGCCAAAAGCGGCAGTGATGACGGCGATCGCCATGTCGCGATGGGCTGCACGTTGTCACCGTGAAGGAACTTGCCACTCAAATTTGACCGAGGGTAGTCTGCTCTCACTTGCTCGAAAACTTAATTGATGCATTTCATAGAGCACACTTCGTCTGTCAAAGTCAGCTCTTCAATAAATGAAATTGCGGCCATGATTCTGTGCAGGCAAAAACAAAAAACAAAACAAGCAAAGGAAAGCAAGCAGACTAAGCAAGCAACCATGCAAAGCAAGCAAGCTTAGCAAAGAAGCAACCAAGCGAAGTAAGAGAGAAAAGCAAAGCAACAATACAAGCAAACAAGAAAACAAACATGAAAATAAGCAGACGAGCATACATACATAAATATATACCAGTAAACGAAGTAGCTAGGAAATTTTTATGTGGCTTTACCATCGCGCTGTAATCAGCCCTGTGTGTCGGCGTCTGAGGCTGTAAGGTGTCATCCACTCCTCTGTAACCCCGTGTGTTCGTTTGATGCGCTCACAAGAGGCGCTCGTTGTTACAAGAAGAAATTGAGGTGAAGTCACTGCGATTGTTGCTGCAATATTGACCACTCTTAGCGCAGACAAGTGGGGAGAGACCTCAGTACCTTGGCGGCGCCCAGCCGAAGCACAGATTCACCTAGTGAGGGGGTAAACATGAGTTCAGCGAAAATATTCGTGTCATGGTGTGTTGACAGGCTGCGTCTTGATATGCTAGGCAGTCCTGAAAGCCAGACGCTGCGCTGTTCGCGTTTCGGCGTGTTCTGGCAGCGTAATATGAAAAGAAAAAACAGCTAGCACAGGGAGGAAACGTAAGAAAGAGGAGACAAGAGCGAATCGGCACAAATTTGCTCTTACCTGACGGCTCTTCCTCCAGTAATGCAGTAAGGCTGAGCACGCAACTGCTCGAAAGATAATGCCAGCAGCTTCGAGCAGGCTACCTTACAACTTGCATTATGGGAAGTAGCGGGGCCAGTTGGTTCATTTTTCTACTTGAGACAGTGCGCAGGGACAGGACAAAGTCGAGAAACACACAGACACAGACACAGCGCTGTGTCTGTGTGTTTCTCGACTTTGTCCTGTCCCTGCTTACAACTTGACTTACCCGTGATTAGCTTGGCCGTAATTTTTGGAACAGCACTGTTTGATGAAGTACGGTATAATGCATTTTCGAAAAATAGCGCAAAAAAACACCACTACGAAAGACAGGGGACACACATGAGCGCTTTCTCACTACTGGATTTTATTGGGAAGGCCATTTTGTTGGGATTTTATTGGAAAAGTGTCCCCTTTCTTTCGTCGTCATCTTGTTTGAGCTATTTTTCCAACATGCAAAAACTCCAACTCGCCCACTTTTGCATCCTTGTACGGTATGACGGCTAACAGAAAGAGGTGGCAGGAAAATAGCGAAACCACAACTCTTTTGCACGCGGCATGTTATCAACATACATTGGAGAAACGTCTGATCCTGCTGAAGCTTGAAATAGTCGCTTGTACAAAAACTTTATAACTTCAAGCTTTGCTTCAATGTCCCCACGCCCTCTGTAATGCGAAATCGCCGAGGGTAAAATAAATGAAGGAAACGTTCACATGCGAAGGCAGTGGAGTTTAATACAGCAGCCCTATTACTTTTTGTGAGTAGAAGAAAAAAAAAGTTAGTTGTGGCTGCTGTTGGTTCTGCTCTTTAAACTACCGGCCAGATGCGCATTTGTGCGCATTCGGAGGTCGCAGCAATGAAATTGGGTTATCGATGTCTGGTTGGAGGAATTTGGGATAGCAGCGCCCCGTCTTGTTCGGTCTGAGAGGCGCACAAGTGAACCACCGCAAGTTTTATATACCAGCCGCCCTTCGCCGTTACCATACGGACTACGGCAGTGAAGTAGACGACCGACAGCTGCGCTGGACAGCGCTGAAGCGTCAGCAGCACCACAAACATAATGGCGGCATCAGGTGCAGCGCATGACCGGTGATCGGATGTTACTAATTCATGGGGCTGGTAAAGCACGTAAGCAGTCTTATGTGCCCTCCTTAGTTTTTTTTTTCCTATTTGGCTCGCGGAAGATGGAATGATGATAAGAACAAATGTTTTGAGAGAATGGTTTACCTGTGGCGCTTGAAAAGGCGCCAGCAGCAATAAATTTATAAGACATGTAATGGAATATTTATTTTTAGAAGTAGCAGTCGTTTGAGAACAGTTTCACAAATAATATTTTGGGGAGACGCATTGTGTAACTTCCCGTCTAATCGAGGAAAAAAATAAGGCAGCATTATTTTCCGTAAATATTATGCATTTGCCAATGATTTTGCAACTAAAGCAGCTAAACTAATTACATTAGGGATGCAACATTTCAATATTTAGCTACAAATAAGCACACACCTGCGCATAGGCGAATGCGTGGGAACCTCGTAAACATTGTCACCAGTCCAGCAGTCAAGAAGACAGCGAAAAGGCTTCCAAAAGAAACCGTCTATTGGACGTACCTGCGCCCACAAAGAACTGTATGACTCAGCAGCGGCGATAACAAGTGTGCTCGGCGGTCGTCGAACAGAGTGCCTGGCGCTTTCGGCCGCGCTTAATTTAAAGCAGGAAAAGAACCATCGAGCCCTTAAGCAACTACACCAATCTAGAATAATGTGGAAGCAGTTGCGCGTGGCTGCGATCATTCGAGGTAAGTCTAGTCGCATCTGGAGTCGCAAACAAAATGATAAAGCCCAGTGGCGGTGGCAAAGATTCAGGGCAATATGTCGCGTGTTCGTCGCGTGGGGTGATACCGTCAGTCTGTAGCCAGCATTCTTCCCGTGCATTTATGTAGTGGTGGCGATGCAGATGCTTGGTTTAGGCTCTACCGATTGTAGAATGACAAAGACTAATGCTGAGCTGCGCAACTGCTGCCTAGCGGCACAGGACGGCACAGGACGGCACTGCAAAGTGTGTTTGCTGCGGACCGTCAGAGGGCGCTTTAACGCTCAGTAAGTGTGCCGCTGAGCGCCGCTATAGACACTGCCTAAGTTCAATGGGAGGAGAACGCGTTTGGTGCCTGCAGTGAGGCCCCAGCCGAGCCACCTTCTCGTGCGGCTGGGGCTCACGTGCCAATGACGTCGTTCTTCTATATCAGTCCCGATAGGCGCTCGCCCGTTCGGCACGTCCGTTCGAGTTCTGCGCTAGCGCGTGATCCGGTGTGTGCAGAAAGTACCGACGCCTCCCTCGGGATTAGCGGCGGCGATTTGTTCTCGCGAGGCACGAGTAACAGAATGAAGAGGAAAGGAGGGAATCTATTTGGCGGCACTCTTTTGCACATCTGGTCTTTATATTCCCAAATATTTTCCTGTAAGTCTTTGCATCCTTTCTGCAATGGGAGCCACAACACCGTTTTGGAAGAAGAAAATTGGCATTTGGATCACCGCCTTGTGTCGCTCACTGACCTGGACCGCGCATTGTGCCCTGTAAGACTACGTGAACAAAAGGGGTGTGCGTCAACTGCTTATGTTAATCGCGGCTGCGACCTAATGGGTCTGGGAGTAAAACACCGACTGGATTGTAACAGTCGCTCAGGTGTAGCCCATCGCGCCACATCCTACAGGGCTCAAAATTCCTGGCGAAGACTTCCGATTTATTTCAGAAGAATGCACCTACATACTTTAAACACTGAATGAGAGGCAACATGTTGAGATGAGTGCAATTCATGTTTCTTCTTGAGGTCGTGCATGGCGTTTGTACATAGTAATTTTGTTGTTGAAATTGGCGTGAGGATTGGCCAATAATGCATACCGGTGACAGGCTTGTGTCGTAATTCTAGAGACCGAGAGATCTTGACAATTAATTTCCTCTCTTGGCATTTTATTTTAATTGAAAGAAGGTCGCTTAGACTCAGCGAAAATTTTAGTTTCCTCCGCGAGGACCAACAAGTGAAACAAGCTCGAGGAGCGCAGCATAACGTCATTGGAGCACAGGCATGCATTTAATAACTATACTCCGTTTCGTACTCAACAGTCAACGCTGCCTAAGCTAGCGGGCCTATTTAGCGCAGGTTAAGTCCGTGCCCAAAAAGCAGTTCACCATGACCGTGACTGGCAAACTCCTGCACTTTGTTTTACCTCTCGCCACATTTTCATCCTGTGGCACTCATCGAGACTTCTATAAGTAAGAATGGCATGTGGCGGCATGAGAAGCGGCTGGTGGGCGAATTGCTGTGACTCCATCCGCGCCGAACAAGTAGTTCATACTCAGCAAAAATTATAGACCGAGGGCGCGATCACTGAGCGCCTCACAGCTTTTACCGTGAGTCCCAGAGCTAGCACTCCATTTTATACTGTCCTTTGTTTTCTCCCAAACACCCACCAAGCTTTCAGAAGATTAAATGACGCGTGGCGGAGTAATATGGCTTCGTGGACGCACTACTTCCGCAGCATCCGGCAGTGTTGACTGTCATGTATGAGGCGGAGTATAAAGTGCTGGCAGCAGGGCCCAGGAACGCAAATTCCTCGGCCTGTATGGACAGTGTAACTCTATGGAGCATGCAGCATTGTTTTCCAGGAGCTAAAATATTATACTTTAGCGCGACATTGACAACGTTTATGAAAGATAACAAATTGAAATTTATGAAAACAATACTGCTTAATTTAATAACTCTGCAACTTTCGTTATCAACGATCAGCGTTGCGCTTACTCTAACCATCTTCGACCTTTCACATCTATTTCCATTCAGTTTTTGATCATGATGATGACACCAGTCCTCCTCCACAAATCCCCCCCACAAATCTCCCTTACAGGATTTTCCGAGCTTTTAGATAAGTTAACAGCGGAGTTCACAACGTTTCGTTAGAAACTTGCCCGACTGAAGTGCTGGAAAACGTGCTATCCCTAACATGTTCCTGAAGGGGTGCTCAAAATGGAGTGCACATTATCTCGCATTTATTTTCAGAAAAGCGCTGGACGTATCTACCGTTCCTCAAGCATAGAAAATAGGCAATGTCGTCCGGGCATTTATATCTGGCGACAAACAACTAAGCGCTAATTACAAAACGATCTCACTGATTTTCGTTCATTGCAAGCTTCTTATTCTTAAAGGCATTATTCATGAGCACATCGTCAAAGGGAGCGTGGCTTTTGAACCAGTTTTTTCACCGTCACGGAGCTCATTGAACTTCATCTGATAACCGCGATCAAATTGATGCTTTTTATACGTTATTGAAAAGCTTTTGACATGGTCTGCCATAAAAAGATTCTCCGTAAGCTGCGTGCGATATTTACAGGCACTAATTACTGCACTGGATAACCTACTACTTACACTTAAGGTATCGTTGCATTCAATCATGCCTAGTCATCACCAGTCACGGTAACATCATGCGTGTGTCAAGGCTCTTTGTTGGACGTCTTTTAGCTATGATCTACATTAATGATATAGTTGTTACAATATCTGCCACTGCAGTCAAGCTGCATCTATATTCTGATGACTGTGTCCGTTACTCCAACGTTACTAACGCTCATGATTAAGAGGTGCTAAAAAGTATTGAAAATTTTTTTTACGAATAGAGAAACATCTAGCAAATGAAAATTAATTTCACTACAGTGGTCGCGATGACTTTCATTGAAAAAAAGAAGCCGCTACATTTCCGGAAAAGCGTTTTGCTAACTTGGCTACGTTTGATGCACTCCAAAAAAATTACAATGAAATAACGCATACTAAGAGCTTGTAAATCATTAGTCGGGACAATATTAAGTACGCATCAATAACTTTGTCTCCTGATTGTGTACATGACACTGAACATTTGGAATCCACTCAGAAAAAGAACAGTCAGATTCATCTACAGACGTTTTAACCGTAGTTTTTCATCGTCATCGCACGCTCACACTTTATCATAGCAGTCTTTGAAAGATAGGTGCATGCTTGAAGAGAGAGAAAAACTTTTATTATCAACTGAGATTGGAAGGAGGTTCCAAGGGGTGGAGCCCTTAGTCCAGGACCCCATTTTCCGTAGCTCTTCGGATGGCCTGGGCGATCAGGTCGCACTGGTCGTCCAGGCTCGTGCTTAGACAGGGCGGCTTCCCACTGGGTGGGATGTACGTTACAAACAGTGCAGTTTGCGGCGTAGTGTGTGGAGTAATAGTTGTGCCTAAGCGCAAGATAGGGAAAGCGTTAGCCTGGAATTAGTGCCAAAAAGTCGCCTCCTCTCGACGGAGATTTTTGTGAGGTGGTGAGTATGTTCTGTGGGACAGTCGGTGATATTGGACTATGTGCGAGTAGGTGAGCGGGATGACCTCCATCGTCTCTGGGCTGGGACGGCCTTCCACTGGTGCCCGGCGGGTAAGTCCTTGGGCGGTCGCATGAACGCACCCATTGCCAAGGAGAGACACAGGCCCGGATATGCAGACGAGGCGGGTTTTCGGGATGTGACGGGTGCGATGTGGGATGCTATACGCGATAGGGAAGATATGTCGCAGTCGTCATTATAGCAGTGATCATCATCAGCCTGGCTACGCACACTGTAGAACAAAGGTCTCTCTATTAACCCTATCATGTGCCAGTTGTGGCCACCGTACACCCGCAAAATCCTCAATTTCGTCCGGCCACTTAACTTTCTGCCACCCTCTGCTACACTTGCCTCCTCTTGGAATCCACTCCGTTACCCTTAAGGACCACCGGTTATCTTGCCTTCGCTTTGCATGCCCTGCCCAAGCCCATTTCTACTTCTCTATTTCGGCTATAGGATGTCATTAACGAGCGTTTCTTCCCTGAATACTCTGCCCTTCTCCTGTCTCTTATTTTTTTCCATAGTTTGCGGCGTTGTCCTAAGTTTATCTTGAACCCATTTTGTTGGCCTACATGTTTCTGCCCCATAGGTGAGTACCGGTAAGATGCAGCTGTTACATACTTTTCTCTTGAGCGTTTTTGGTGAACTGCCAATCGTGACCTGAGACAACCTGCCGAATGCGGTCCACCCCATTCTTTTTCTTCTAGTTACCTCATTGTCGTGATCCGGATCTACGGTCACTACCCGCCCAAAACACACGATTATTTTACCACTTCCATACCAATCGTAAACTGCTGTTCCCTTTTGAGACTGTTGAATATTACTTTAGTTTTCTGCATATTAATTTTAGACCCACCGTTCTGCGTTGCCTGTCGAAGTCATTGATCATGGTTTGGAATTCATCCCTTGAGGGACTTAGTAAAGCAATGTCATCAGCGAATCATAGATTGCTAATGTATTTTCCATTAACTCTTATTCCCAACTGTTCCCATTTCAGGCCTCGGAATACCTCCTGTAAACAGGTAGTGAATACCATTGGCAAGATCGTGTCTTCCTGCCAGACACCCTTCCTTATTGGAATTTTATTGCTGACTTCATGTAGGGCTATGGTGCTTGTGTAGCCGTTATAGGTATCTTCCAGTATTTTCACATAAGGCTCTTCTAAACCATGATTCCATAATGCTTGCATGACTGCTGAGGTTCCCACTGAGTCAAATGCTTTCTCGTAATCTATGAAGGCTATATATAGGGGTTGGTTATTTTCTGCGCATTTTTCTATTCCCTGATTGGCACTGTGAATAAGGTCTATTGTCAAGTAGCTTTTACGAAAGCCTGCCTGATCATTTCGTTGACCATTTGGTTGTCCTGCTTCCATTACCGATTACCTTAGTAGATACCTTGTAGCTGCTGGTATAATTTTTCAATTCCTTTACATCCCCTTTCTTATGGATAAGGATGATGTTAGCGTTTTACTAATATTCCAATACTCCCGAGGTCATAACGCATTACGCATACAGGATGAACTGTTTTTCACGCACAATCTCCCCACGGTTTTTCAACATACCGGCAGTTATCTGATCGCTATACAGCTGCTTTCCCTTTCTACATTGCTCCTGTGGCTTTCTTTACTTCCTCTTTCGTTACTGGCGAGATTTACAATTGCTGTGCTGTTCACGACTGCCTCTCCCACTAACGTCCTGATAACATTCTCTACTGTATAAATTTGGGTAGAACTCTTCGGCTACTTTAACCATCTTATGCATACTGCTAATGACATTGCCCTCCTTGTCTTTTAACGCGCACATCTGATTTTTGTCTGTGCCTAGTTTCCGCTTCACCGCTTTCAGGCTACCTCCGTTCCTTAGAGCATGTTCGATTCTCTCCATATTAAACTTCCTTATGTTGATTATGTCGCGCTTATTGATTACCTTTTATCGTTCTGCCAGTGCTATTCTGTATGTGGGGTTAGACAATTTCATGTTTTGGCGTTTCTTTATAAAATCTTTCGTCTGCTGACAGAGCTTGCCAATATCCTGTCGAACCATCCTACCGCCTACTTCTAGTGCGCACTCCATAATAATAGCTGTGAGATTACCGTCCATTGCTTGAACGTTAAGGTCGTTGTCCTCTGTTAAAGCCGAATAAGGAATAGATACGTGCTTGGGCACGATTGTGACACGCATTTTGCGAGTCAGTGATGATAATTATTTAATGATATGGGTAGCCTTATTAGTATTGGCACAGCCATGGCGAATTCTTCCGCCTATGTGTTATTTCAAGTGCTTACTGTGGCTGTGGTGACTGTCACCCTTCCAGGCGTCCACCACCACCGTCGCTGTAGCATTGCCGTACGGTGTGATGCCGCGTACGTGTAGAGGATTTCTTCGCTTTCTCCATAGATACGGTGAACTGCTTTTGCCCTTCCCTTGCTCTTCCCTTGGGGAAATCGGGATGCATGCTCAAGAGGTTTGCAATTGCTGTAGAAATCTCACTCATCTTCAGAGCGGGACGCGGCTTTGCAATACTAACGGATTCGCAAAATGTCCGCCGCAACTATGTACCAGTAGAACCAGCAGTCAACGAGGCCAAACACTGCATAGTGTGGACGCCCGGTCACGAGGAGTTGACGAGGAATCACTGCGCAGATTACGTCATATCCGAGGTTACGCCTTCCCAGCGGTCGAGAGCGCAGATACATACTTGGCGCGGTCTGGGGCTCAGCCAAAAGCCTGAAAGTGCCTTTTGGCAGAGGGAATCGTGCTACCTCATCTGTAAGAAAGGGGAGCCGTTACTCCCATTGCACCCTCTGTTCCTGCGCCCCTGCGTGTCAGTTATGCTTGGACATCGTTGTGCGTGTAACAAGTCAACAAAAGGAAACCTTACTTCTATGTCCGCTGAATTCATGATAGTCTGCGGAAAAGGGAAATCGGTGCCAATTACTTTGCAAGGTTTTCTGGAATTGTATGGTGTTAATGTTTTTGTTATTCTCACAATAATGGGAACAGCGACACGTTGCTCGAACATTTCGAAGAGCGTGCAACGTTGGCGTCCTATAAAACGTGTAGTTAAGATCGAAAATCACGTGTGTATCATTAAAAACAGCGGTCACGTTTTTTCTGTAGCATCTTCGCGTCGCTCCGCCGAAGTCACGATTCGCGCACACCTCATAAGCGACCGGTATAGCAACTTTTCGTTTGGTAACTGCGTACGTTTTGCTGGTTAACCGACATCCCGTGATAATTAAACCGTATACACACAAAAAAGAGGACGTGTGTTTATTATAAATGTTATACCGCCTCGCCCTTTTTCACTGCGTGGTTTTTTAGAACAGACTTGACTAGCTCGGTTCTCTTCCTTTTTTTCCCCCTTTTTTTACTCCCCGACGTCAACGCTCTCGGACGTGAGTGGGGCACTCATTCTTTCACTTTCCTGTCTTCTTCTTCATTATTCCTTTCCCGCGCAGTTGCGCCGCGCCTGTTGGGATTTCATTAATCTCCAGAAGGGCCTTCACCACCATGAACAGGAAGTTTGGGCTGGGTGCTTGTTTCTTTCCAGGGACGGGGTTCTTTATATATGTTTACCCGCGTGCTGCCAGGAACACACTGCGAACGTTAGGCTTTCGCTTCACGCAGCTTTTTTGCGTGTGCGCTCCTGTCTGGCTCAGTGCGTACGCGGCCGCATAGCTTCCTCGAGAGAGGCGAAATTATTTGCATGAACAGAGTTCGCCTATTAACACAACTGCGCTCCCGGCGTGGCTCAGTCCCGAGAGTGCGGCCCAGTACGTGACGCTTGTTATACGCTTGGAGCCTCGACGCGCACATCATTTTCCCTTCCTGCCATGTTGCTTTTTTGATGCCTTTAGGTTCCTGATTCGGAGCGCCTATCTTTTTTTTCTCGAAAAAAATATGCACGTATTCATACTCATTGTGTTAAAAATCAAAATAATGCAACGTAAGATGTATAGGTGGGAGCGAGGTCATCGCATTCTGTGCTCTTATTCTGCGTTAGCGACCTTGCAACGCTCTTTTTAACTGGCTGCCGACAGAATGGGGACACTCTCAGCCGAGAGAGCTGGCGTTTCTAAAATCTCATGTTTGTTGCATCAAGTGACTTTGTATGAAACGCAAGTTTACATCATCGCAAAGTTATGGAGACGTGAAAATACTCCTAAGCTTCGGTCACAAACATGCTGACATGCGACGAGATTCTCATTGAATAACTTGAAAAAAAAAAATTAAAAGGGGCGCTGTAAACCTTCAAAGTGCACGAACTGGAGCTACTCAGTAAATTAAATGTTGCGATGACTGACTATACAAGAAATATATAGAGATAACCCCGTTTCACAATCTCTCTTGCCTCTTCCCACATTTAGGCATATAGTAACCTCATTATTACATTTCTGTTTTCACACTGTTGAGGATTTTATGCATGGTTGTCAAATTAACTCCGTCCTGCAGTTTTTTTTCTGCTGTGAACGTTACCTGTGTGCCGCTTTTGTGGGGGATAAAGTCATATTTGCTGGTATTGCTTCTTTTCGCAACTAAGGGTGGCAGTGGTACGCAATACGACACGGAAAAAGAGCTGTATGCGCACTAGACGGACACTACATGCGCCATGCTTTCGAGGGGACGGCAAAAACAACGGCGCAAAGATATTAGCGTATACTTCGGTTTAATTTTGGCAACCCCATGTTATTTAACGCCCGCCGAAGTCTCATGAGAATAAACGCGTGTTTTAGTATTTTGCAGCCATGGAAATGCGGCGGGAAGTCAAACCCACCAACAAGAGCTCATCAACAGAACGCCACAGCTGCTGGGTTACCACAAAAGGTTCCATCGACACCTTTCGTAGTACAAAGCGTACAACATAAGCATGTTTTTCTGCTTAAATTGTCTCTCCTAACAGTAAATTTACGAGCAGCAGCGCAGAAAGCTAGCTTGACAATTAAGAAAAAGAAATGTTTGCAAACCTGCTCGACGGAGTGTTGTGCCTACCTATAAATTCTCGCCTTTCGCACTTGCTTAGTTTACTAAGGCACAAAACTTTGATAGCTTCGAAATGACCGAAGTCTCAGTCTTTATCTCTAATTACAACAGCAACAAAAATGCGTTGCCGTGAAACGAACCTCTCGCTTACAACATTCAGGGACGTGGGGCCTCTCGGATTTCGGTCTCTTTCCTGCTCTTTCTTCCGATGTCACTGTTTTCAGAAAATAAAGACAACAATTACCTTTTTTTAGCGGCTTTTAATATACGTATTATCACCGCTCTAGTGAACCCGCTTTTATTTTTATTTCAGTTTGCGAGCTCTACCTAATATATCTATTGAACCCTAAACCAGACGAACTCCTTTTTTTTGTCTTGTCACATATTTGCTGCCAAATATATTCCAGGAAGCACTACATTACACGTGATTCAATTTTATTTTGAACCAGATCCTAATTGCTGCCTGCTAAATATTACAACACTCTGAAATTTGTGATGTTCCGTGTCACAGCCAAAAATTTCTTTACTTAGACCTAAAAATTGCCCTATTTTGGACACTTTTCCCTGCAGCCGTTTGAAAAACCGCTCTATTTTTCCCCGCATGTTTTTTAGCATTACTTTTCATCAGTCCGTGCTGTTCACCTGCATTATGAAGGTCAAAGCGCAGGAATGTGTGAAGTACTACTCGTCACGAGTGTTTGTTTCTTCTTCCGTGCTTCACCATGTATTTCAAGCAGGGACGAGCCGTGAGGAAAGGTGGCCATCGTCACTACTATGTGGTGTAAAAAAAAAAAGAAAGGTTTAGAAATCCACGTTCAAGTTGTGCTCAGTCAGAGCGCACCTCGTAATGGAAGCGAATGAAACAAACATGTAAATGGCTGGCGTGAACCCTTATCTCGCACGCGACTATTTAACCCCAATTGTTCGACCCGTCGTACTGGTCGACACCCTAGCTTTAGGAACTGGAAATATTAACTCTGAGGAGGTTGGAGTCATCAAACGAAAGCTCTCAGCCTCCAACGTGAGATTAAGGCGACCGAAACTTCGTATACCTCCCAGCGACCACGAATTAACAGTAGCGTCAATGCCTCCTTCAGTTACGTTCATAACGGTTGGCGGCGCAGCTACGGCGTATTCATCTCCATGACAACGGACGACCGAAACACGCGGGCGCGGGGGGTGTTCGCATGGCATCTGCTTCAAGTCCGGACTGATCCGAAATCGGGCCTGCTAGGGGAGGTAGATGGATGTATCGTTGTCCGCCTGCTCTGCGCGCGGCCGCGTACCATGCTTTACTCGGGTTTTTCGTAACCCTTTTTTTTTGTAACCGGGTTTTTCGTAACCCTTGCATCGCAACCGCCTTATGTTACGCGAGGTTAAATCCCCACTGAAACATAACCAGGAATTCATTAGCTACGATAAAAATATTAACTGGCTTCTCAGAAAGCCTGAATGTTTTGAGCGTTCAGCATAGTGATATGAGTCATGAAATCTGTCAATACTTCAACTTAATTTCTGTCTCGAGGAAAGGTTTATTACCAACTGCGTGAAATCGCAAACTTCACGTCATCAAAGGCGTCTCTAGCAACTGACAATAGAAAGTCTGGCCCGACGTGGCCCTTGTAAACTAGATGAACCACTTACGAAAAGTCCGTTGCAATTACATTTAGGCCTTATGGTCTAAAATGTGGAGACTACAACTGGTCGAAGAGTTGTGTCACGTTTTGCGTTGGTCATGCAAAGTACGTACATGTCGCATTATGCACCGCGTATAGACCCGAGACACACACACAGGCTGCTCTTTACGACTGCTACATTAGTTAATCAAAGCCGTGCTCCGAGCGAAAACTGCCCGCAAGCACAGCGTGCCTCGCGCAGCTCCAGCAACTGGTTCTCAAAACGCGGCAACACCTTCCACACAAAGCGTCACGTACTAATGGGCTCGGAGAATCGCACGCGGCTGGTACCGTCCCCACTCGGCAAAAAGTGGATGGCGCGTGGGCCTTCGCTGAGCGAGTTGAGTTTGCGGCTGTTGCTTACCGGTTGCAGTTATGCGCACGCTTCTATTTTTGTTTTTCAAGAACATTTCGATCCACTGCCACAAGTTCTGTTAGATATTTTTACGAGCACACGCTCCTGCGCACTCGAAGACGAACAAGCTGTGAAAAGTTCACGCCGTTAAGACCGCGTCTGGCGGCCGTGAAATTACTTTTCTTGCGCCGACCGATCGCGATAGTGGTCTGTGTCGCGGATATTGGGCGAGAGGAAAAAATATTACGAAGATCGCTGAGGTGCAATGGCGAGCTCGCGAATGTTTGATTGCCTGTTATTGCTGCTGCCATCATAACCGGAGCTGCCGTTTGCACCTTGCATGCGGCAGTGGCAGCGAGTTTACTTCAAGTTGGATCGGATATTTAGAAATAGAAGCAAAATTTTTAGAAATTTGCGGGGCTGTCCTTCCTTTGGGCTCGAGATCTGGACGCCAGACGAACATCACTGCTGTCCATAGCAGTATCAACCTTGCGCTTTCAAGCGCAGTGAAAAATGGTAGTATTAACATTTTATGCGTAAAGTCTGGTGACATACGCTACTCCAGATATGTCGTTGCTTTCTGAAACGCTGCTGTTCATCAATAAAATGAAGACTCAGTTTAGTGGCATGCTCACTACCATCTTGCAGAACACATTGCGCGTTCAGTAAGTGGCTGGAGCCTGGCGATGATATAAATATTGAACTGCTTTTCGTGTAAAATTGGCGGCGTTAATGATAGCGAAAACCTGTAATTATTTGATTAGGACAAGGTTATTTGGTACTTTGTTAGTAGAAGCGAAATTCCCCCCTATGTTTTATGTAGGGGCAAACCCGACCACTAAGAGATGAACCACTGTCGCTAAAAGTACAGAAAACCTCCATTCCGTCATGCAATTTACCTATAGAGGAAAAACTGTTGCTACGACAGTTTGTCCACCCAGGAAACGCCAGGAACTGTAACTTCGTCTTTGACTTGGCAAGGGACTGGACGAAAGATGAACGACTCTGTTTTAAAGCAGATATTTAAAGAAAGCCCTTCGGGAATCCACAAATATCTTGGAGCAATCCTGATTGGAGGAATGCGATTATTGTTTACATTATGTAATAGAATATTGCGGCGCAGCCATATGGTTCTGCAGCCGAATCTACGTTTCGGTCAAATTAACACTAGCCAAACGAAATAGTGAACGTCCCCTTCTCAGCACGCACGTTCTGGATGAAGAGCTATTTACGAAACTTGCGTACACACGTGCGACCTTCTTTCCGCATGGCAATTTTTAGGAACTCAGTGTTGCCAGCTGCTCCCTTGACAGTCTTCCACATGGAGAGTTTGAGCATCGTTCCCAAACTAGGCACAGGTCCAACAAAATACAAAAAATATAAATGCAGCAAGAAAACAGGAAACGATTGTATGCACATGCTTGGCGCTCGAGCTATGCACGGCGAGGCCCACACTGCTCTAGACAGCAAAAAAAAAAAATTGTGCCCTTAAAGGCGTAACACTAATGACAGCATTCTTTCCACACCTTTATTTTTCTCTCTTTTTTTTTAAAGGGGGCCCTGAACTTATTACCACCGTTAATGCTACCATGAACCCTTGAAATGTGCACGGGTGTAAGGGTGTCGTTGCAGCTCCTTCGGGTGCGAGGGTGCGTAGGGTGTACCGGTGTTTTTTGACTTTTTGATAAACTTTGCGGCAGTTCAATCGAGCATTGTCTTAAAATGGTGTAAGCTATTCGAGCTTTCCATTAAATGACAGCTGTAGCTTTGATGCGTTCATCTGTGACTCCGATTTGTGCCTCCATAATGTGATAACTGAATTATTTTAGCTGAAGTACTATAAGCATCACTTTCGTTTCCTTCTGCGCATTTTTGAAAGACTGTCCATTAACAATTGCCCACTATCAACCAAATAAACAACTATCAGCTAGAGTTTAATAGCTAAAAATATGCTAAGAACGCTTTTTATTATCTGTGTTTTTTTAAATACATATTAGCTCAAATAGTTCAATTGCTCGTGGCTTGCACGTGTGTAATCTACAGGCCTTCCTTTTTTTCGCCTCATGCATTGCAACAGGTGTAGTGCTAGCGGACAGCACAACAACTACGCAGGTGAGTTGACGATAGGAATTAGAATCCTAGTTTCTCCACCAGCGTTACTCAAGAGCTGCTGGGCCCGAATATAAAATGTTAGAAATTGTTAAAAGAAGAAACAAACAGACCGCGTCTTTGTTCGCAGTTCAGACCTTTAATGAAATCAGAGCCTTTCAAGAGGACACTTGTTCATAGGAGACCGTAATTAAACAGCGTCCGCCTGTCTCCATACATTTCTCGCTCGGCGCACTTGTGCTCTTCGTTAGGCGCTACCATCCCGCTGAATTTTAACTTGGACGCGCGGTGAATGTGGGCTTGCCGACGTAATTACGACCGAGTGCCTACAGGCGCCGCACGCAGGCATTAACTCCGCCGTAGAACTCTCATCTCTCTGGCTGTGCCTGTCTGTCTGTGTGCCCACTCGCACACCGGGGAACTTCCATCGACGAGGCAATCTCTGTCGCGACGCGCCACGTTTGGCGTTTTCAGCTCCGTCGCCGGCGCCCGTTGGCACGGAGCGGCGGGGCTGTTTGCCCTGTCCTCAGCTTGTCATGTCTTTGTCACTAAACTTAGCGGGAGCGGCGAACAGCTTATTAGGGGCAGCTTCTTTCTTGCACCACCGGCCGTCGTCGTCGAACACGCATCCGAACGTCGGACGGGGGCGGCCCTGCGCGCAGCATGTGTAGCGCAGTGGCGCTGACCGACCGGTGCGAAGGAGATGCGCGCACACCCTGGGAGCGCGCTCTTCGTGCGCCACGGCGGGGACTTTCCCCGGGCCCGTCGTGTGTACAGGGAGCACACCGCCGATGTCGTCGCGCTCGTCCTGGGCGAATGTTTAATTAAGCGCCTTATTGTCTCGCCTCGTCGACGACCGGGGCGGGGTGGTGGAGGAGGAACGGCGAAGCGGCGTATATGTCTCTCGAGATGAGGAAACTTGTTTGCCGACGGACTCTCTCCAAGCTCCTGCTGCTCGCGGTTCCTTCTACCGACCAATCAGCGTTGAGCAGTTTCGACCATCTCCTTGTCCCGCCTTGCGCCGCCGCGCCGACCGGCTATAAGCAACCTCGCTCCTCCATATTTAACGCAGCGGCCTTGCTCGCAACACGGAGGGAAGGCGGGGGTGGGACTGCGAGGAGTAGGAGAAAGTGCTCTTGTACCGAGCGAACAAGGACGCTTCAAAGTAATGACGGTCGCGTTTCTCATTATCTGCGGCTACGTCAACAGAAAGCGAAAGAACAAAAATTGGTCATTGTGTAATAAATGGAAGCGGAGAACACTGAGTGTTAACGAGGCGAGACTTGGTGGGAGTCTTGCATTGAGGTATATTAGAACGGGGCCTCTTTGTTAAGAGATGTGAGCAAGTCTCAGGACAAGCGGTAAAGTGAACATTCTTTGTTTCTTCGTTAGGTATACAGAGTTTCTTTTCTCCGAAAGTAAGAGTCCTTGAGTGAACAAGTGAATCACTTATAGTGCTCGCTCACTAGCGCTCTAGTGAAGGAGCGTTAGAAGATAAGTACACACTGTCGCGCTATATACACGAGTGTCCTTCAACGGAAAAGGGAAAAGAACCCGTTTTGCTACCCGCCGTATTCACGCCAGTAAAGTTTGCCCCTTACAAGAAAATGTGAACCGACAAGTTGCACGAGGTAGCTATAACGAGAATTTCTCAACCATCCTTTTTGGCTGCCGATTGGGAATCTAATGATAGTGAAGCAAACTTTAAACCTTGCGAGCTTTGCTGTGTCTTTTGCAGATGCCGCCAGTCCTTACGTATTTGTAGTTGTGTTATTTCTTCGTCTTTGCATGTCCTGCGCATGCGGTGCGATTATGCCTATGATGCCGTCGCTTCTAAAGCCCTTTTAAAGACTTAATTGTAACTTCCTGGAAAAAAAATTCTCAACTCGTTTTTCACTCACCGGAAGTTACAGCTCCTATTAGGAGCCCTGCAAAGGATAGGCTTAACATTACAGTTTCTCATTACTTTTCTAGCGTCCGTGTCGCGACCTTTGGCATCGCAAACAGAATTTCTTATATTTTACACCTAGATCTACTTAATTAATCAACATTATACCACTTATTCCCGTGGCGGTGGCTCTATGGCCCAGTACAGGATCAGCAGCCGAACGCCAAAGCCATGACTTTGGCATTCGGCTGCTGATCCCAGGGTCACGGGATCGAGTCCCGGCCGCGGAGGCCGCATTTAGATACAACCAAAAAAAAAAATCAACGCCCGTTTGTTGTGCGATGGCTCTTAATTGGGATAGCTGGTTACTGAATCCAGACGTGTTTTTTTTTTTTTTGCGATGTTACTATGCTGTTCGATGTCAGCGCACATTAAAGAACCCCCAGGGGGCCTAAATTAACACGGAGCCATCTACTACGGCGCTCCTCAGAGCCCATGTGTTGCTTTTGGACGTTTGACCCCACATATCAGTGCCTACCAATACCACTCTACAATTTGCAATGTCGACTAATAGGTATGATTCTTTGCAGTTTATATGACTGCGGTTCGTGAGGAAAAACAGAATTCTGCCGTAGCAAGTGGTCACAAAGCAGTCTTGAGCACTAATTAGTAACTAATAAAACGTTGCTGCTCATTAACTTGCAACTGGGAAGAGTTTATTCCAGTAAATAGCAACAGTAATCGAAATTACTTTATTCACGCGGTGGCAGTGGAATGTTGTGCCGCCACAGACAGTTCTGATATTCTTTAGGAAATAAACATGGAGCAAAGATAATCTGCTCTTGGGGTGCTATTGGCTGCTATAAAAACCGTAAAAAAGCTGAACATAAATTTTTAAGAGCTTCTTCTACCATTTGGAAATGAATGGGGTGTTATCCACCGTTATATGGAGGGAACACTAGCATCTCCGTGAAAACAGAAATTATCTCGGTTGAAACTGAAAATCAACTCACCTCATGCTATTCACATTTTGCAAATCCTAGACATATATAGAAAAACTACTCGTCTGAAAGATATCGGGAACGCTTGACACCTGTTGCAACCAGTTTAATGCGCCCCTTGGAGGATCCAGCAATGTGCCATAGAATAAAGAAATAAATATGATCTTCTTCGTGTTCTCTTGCCTTCACAACACCGCAAAACTTTTTTTTTTGTAGCCATATGTCTGAGTTCTTGGGGACGTTAACAGTTATATGTCCCCTGTTTGTGATCTATTTCACATTGGTAGAAGCTTCTAAAGAAGTTAGGTTAACATCGTTCTTGTTTGTAGTTCTTCACAAATGTTCTCTTTCAGGACCGTCGCCATACTGTATAACAGTATAAGGCAGTTGCTACGCCTGCAGATTCTTTGCGGTTAGCTCGGCTAGAAGAGCACTTGCCCAAGTATGGTGGCAGTACCCGGTGACGGCCCGACCAAGACTAGTTGAGATTTCCTCGGCTCTGAAGATTTTATGAAGCTGTGACAAAATTTTTCTTGTCGACGTGTCTGCGCTGAGGTGGACGCAAGGCTTGCGTGGTGGAAACCGCAATGCTATTTCTCAGGGTATTGGCAGAGGGCGCGGGCGATGGTTTTGGGCCATTGGGTGCTCTTGGCGGGACCTCTTCTGCGCGTGTCGAAACACGTTACGTTTGGCGGGGAAAGGAAAGAAGCATTTTGCTTTCGCACGGACTGCAGAAGGTGGGCATGCTTCGATATGCTCGAATTAGCTCGAGCTGATTTGAACTTGTCGGCGCAGCTAAGATGAGGCCGCCGCATGTGCGTTGTAGGCGGAGTTCAGAATTTGCATCGGGGCTCCACGATAAGTATGTTATCACGTTCTAGCGGGCTCTTCTGCACCAGCGTACTTGGCGGCGAATTTTACCATTGCTCAGCCAGTGCGGAGCGTAATAGTTACGGAACAAACACATTTAATCCTGCCAACTACAAAACTGCTCGTAGGACATATCAACGGTACACTGACTACTACAATGTTCTGGTGTCTACAAATGGTCGCATCACAAGTGGTAGCCGAATGAATCCACTGAGACCGTTCAAAAGTATTAGGGCGCCGTCAAAAGCTGACGCCGTTACAAATCGGTGATGGTTGCGTCTACTATTTGAGAAATTGATCACAGCATATGCCAGCATTTAAAAACATAATTTCACAACTATAATGAGTTAACTATACTCTGCAGTGAAAAGTGAGCGCTCAGCTCATGAATTGGTGGGCGTGTAGTTATATAGTTTGTACTGCATATATTTACGCTTAGCGGCCACCACAGGAAAAACAGTGTGCTAATATTCTGCAGTTTTATGAGCAGAAAACGAAAATGAGAACAAACATTTATAATCTGTAAGGACTGCAAATCCCCTCAGAAGCGCTGCCTGCTTCTTTGTCCTTAGCTCATTAGCTTCCTTGTAACTTATAAAATACAACTAAGACAACGCTAGGTCCCGCGGGAAGCTGCAGACTAGGTGCAGTGACCATACCAATTCTCCTCCAGTACTTTGCAAAAAATCTACTAAATATATTCTGCGGCTCCATCATGTGTGCCTGCACCCGACAACGACGCTGCAATATTATAGTACTTAATTTTACACCACACGAAAACTTGCTCTTGAGCGCGATTCTGTGACCGCGGTTGAATCGGGATCGCTTCCTTTAGGTGTAGCTTTTTGCGAGATAATACAGTGTAGTGTCGCGCCAACTGTCATTTTGTGCTTTTAAGCATGAAATGCTTTTAGCTCCCGTTGTCTGCAGTGTGTTGACGTCACGCCGAGACCGAGAGCCAACATCCGGGCACTGAATTACACTCATCCGGGCACTGAAACGAGAGCATCCGGTCACCGTACGAGATTTGAAGAGACTTTCTAAGCCCTCCTACAGGACCGGCATACAAGCGCCGGTAGCTTCGCGCCGAACGGGTGGTGGCGTTCCTCCCTTCCTGTACGGTGCGGTTCGGGTGTCCACCGAGATGACAGAGAATTACTGCGTAATTTCCTTTCCTCAAAAAGCGTCGCGTTCAAAGGGCAAGGCATCGCGCCGAACGGGTGGTGGCGTTCCGTGGACTGCCTGGCAGCGCTACAACACGCTGTCGCGTTCCACTCCTAAAGGCGAAGCTTAAGCGTTATTAATTAGCAGTTAATTAGTATTTAGGCATTAATCAGTAATTAGTCACTAAATAGTAATTTGTCATTACTTCGTTATCAACTATGTGTGACGTAACCCAGTGGTGACGTCACCAGTGTCACATAGGCGAAGTGGTGCGGAAAACGCTTTCGCCTCTACGCACTTTAGACAGTTTCGAACGCGCTGCATATACATTCTTGTCAGGCCTGCGTCTCGTCGTGTCTGCGTACGCTTCGTGTTATGCCTGTAAACATTTCATGCTTACTCTACTCTCGGTTACGGGAGAGGCAGAGATTTTTTTTTGTAGGAAGCGGGCAAAGCAGCCATAACGGTTTTTTCTTTCATGACACATAAGGTACACCGAAAATCTTATTCATATTATAGAACTATAAATAAAGGTGCTGTTTACGACATTCCTGAAATTTAAGCATCGTCTTTGTGCTCGTCTTTGTGTCCTCTTTCTTTGTCCGTCGTTTTGTTTCGCGCTGTTCCCTCCCACGATGTTTAAGCATAACGCATGTATTCTTTAACGCTCACAAAAAATTGGAGGCTTATCAAGGTTAAGCCCAGTAGATGCGAAGCATGTCCTTAGCGTTTGGAGGCATCTTGACCGCATACACGCCTGGCGCAAAGACGCTGGCGCGGTTGCGGGCACAGAGACTCACGCGACGGCGGGCGCGCGCCGCCTCATCCCTGGCGTGACGTCACATATATCACGTGATGCAGCGATGGTGGCGCCGCCGCCGCGGCGCGCGCGACGGCGCGAACCGAAGCGTGGAGGCCTCCGCCGGGCAACGTCCCACGGCGCGATATGAGGCCCCATCTGCAGCCGGTGTGACGTCATCACGTGACGTCACATCATGTGATCTCACTTCAAGGTCAATGGTGGCCACCGCCGGGAGGCGACCGACGGCGCGATATGAGGCCCCATCTGCAGCCGGTGTGACGTCATCACGTGACGTCATGTCACGTGACCTACTTGAAGGTCACTTGAAGGTCAATGGTGGCCACCGCCGGGCGTCGCGCGAAGGCCCGAAACCTACGTTAATATGCTTCGCATAATAACTGGTCGATTTGTTGAAGCGTTGTCAGTAACACGCATGCTAATCAACGTTAACTCCCATGTCACTTTCTGCGTTGGTTCAGCTAAAGCAGGCTGCTAATTGCGTTAGCTTTCAAGAACAGGCTGTTTGTCTGCGACGATTCTTTATTTTCTACATTCTTTTTGTCCAACAAAACCTCTTTCTTTTCTTAGTGCCACATATCATCGCAGGGCGAGACATTCATCACCATTATCCCACAAGAGCGGGAAACCTGAAGGAATGGTATCTTTTGCTCTTTGGCGCAAACATAGCAATAAAAACAAGTAGCGCTTTAACCGCCCACGGTGTGGTTAAGGAGCAGTAGGTAAGGCGCTCGTGCTAGCTCCCAGAAAAAAATATTAAACATAAAAGGCAAGCTACCACTAATCCCTTGAAGTTCATGCTAAAGCGATGCGCCTGTCCTTTAATACTGCCGATGAAAAGAACCGTACCGCGGAAATTCAATGAACTTTTTGTACCTTTCTTGTTTCTGCCACCCACAAAAGGACCGTGACGTGTCAGGAAGACTTTTTTGCATCATTTAGCATTTTCATGATTATATTTTTGCAATACTGCTCCGTCTCTGTACCACTGCATTGTCTTTATTCTATAGGGCGGCGTTGTAAATTACACTTAGCCTAAGACTTCTGGACTAGAAGTTATTAATGGTTTTTGGTGCACGCGCTGCTGGTGCCTACATTGCGTTTTAGGGTTATTAATGATGCTAACAGCATAAAGACCGTTTTTTTTTTTCCGCGATGTTCGTGCTTTTTCCTTGAACGTAAAGAAAAGAACTCCTCCCCCATGCTTCAAAGAAAAAAAGGCACAATCCAGGAATGTGACGTCATTTTGTTTAATACGAAAATGCGCTCTTCAAAAAACGGTGCTAGAACACGAAGCCTTCCCCTTTGTTATAGATAAGAAAATTTCGAAACAAATCTTAGGAACGGCGGAATAAAGAAGCACACTGCTTTCTTATGTTGCGGTGAGAAGAGGTTAGAAACCTTTGTTTTATAGCCTTTTCAAGGAGTCTGCGTAGTTTTTCAGCCCAGAATGGTTTTATATCGCAGCCACGCGGGACCACGGTCAAGATGGCTCGGTTTCTAGTGCTACGCTGAGATTTAAATGGTTTTATGCCGTGCAACGCTCGAGACAAAAGATTTAAAATGACTGTCGGCGAATAAGTGTCGGCGAGAGGTTTTCGATCATTAATCTTGGGTGGCGAAGGCAGCGTCTGCTTGCTAGGCGCCAGCAGGTGGCATCAGTGTCAAATTTACAACTGGCCGTAAAGGGGCCAGTAGACGACGCTTTCTTAAAGTGCTGTCCTCGGCAGTGTGTCGTAATAGTTTTAGTCACCGTACCGGAGTTTGTGAAATCCTTCCTGAGCACGCTTTGAGCGCAGTCGCAAAGTTATGTCTGCGACGCACTTGCAAGGATGAATGCAGTCACTCTATTCTGTTCCCTTTAATCGTGCCCGAAAACCGAAGATGCGTCACCGTAAGTCGCTTCTCTCGGGCGAGAAGAAAGATGAGCACATTCAAGAAAACACGAGTGCAAGAAATATGAGTGGGAGCACTACTTAGTTCTTACTCGGAAACAAAATCTACTATCGTTGTTTCTGCATCCAGCTCGATAAAGTGTTTTCAGAATCATTCGTCCAGAGAATGACTGCCTAGAACAAAAAAAAAACAAAAAAACGCATGCTTCTCACTCATACTTGACTAGTAATCATTGCTTGCTTGCTTGCGAAGAGACGTTTTTTTTTCAAATTTGGTGAACGTACAATATACAAAAAGATGCCATGCGTTCGCGCATGATTCGATGGTTGTGCGCGCTGCGCCAACTTTACAGCACACTGGCAGGGATGAGGTGAGGAGTATATCCGAGAAGAAATACAGAAAGAAAGTAAAGGACAGAAGCGAGGGGACGGGAAGGAAGGAAGGAAGGAAGGAAGGAAGGAAGGAAGGAAGGAAGGAAGGAAGGAAGGCAGGAAGGAAGGGAAGTTAAGGAAAGGAAAGAAAGAGAGGGAGGGAGAAAGGAAAGGAAAGAATGGAAGGGGAAGGACGGATTTGATAAAATAATCAAGGAAGGTAAAAGAAAGGAAGGGAGGAAAGAGGAAAGCTGCACTGACATCGCATAGTGATGAGAAGGAAAGGGAGAGAGAAAGTGAGGAAAGAAAGAAAGTGCACACCCAACGAAGGGTCAGGAGCACAGCCTGTACAGCTAATTGGTGTTACATTTATTCAAGCGACGAACGAGCGTACACATGCGAGGTCGAGGAGAGACACAGACATCATAAGTACTTCATTTTATCCGTAAAATTTAAGCTACTCGACCCAGAGATACGCATGGTGTTATATTTTCGCTCCGATTCAGCGTATCTCCTCCTTCCGAGATGTGCGTATCTTTTTGACCTCACTTTCGCGAGCATAGCGCGAGACACGCCGTAAAAGAGACAGCCGTTTTAGGGCGCTAAGCTTTGGCTCGATAGCGAACTTGGGTGTGAGACTGAGGGCGTTTTCCGCTAGATGCCCTGGACCGAGAGTGCTTACGTCGCACCTCGGCTGAGGAGCGCTTGTAGTGTTTGTGTCTCTCCTTGCCCTCATTGGTATGGATTCATTCGTGGTCTGAAGAAAAGTAGGTTATTTCCAGCCCTGCTTAGTCAAGAATGTCTCTGAACAAAGGTGAGCGCGACGCAAGGAATGCATGCGAGATGTAGGCGCCTTGAGGCAGTTAAAATTGTTTTTGAATAAACATAAAGAAGCCTTCGTTGTGTACCTCAGAATGGTATTGGAACATTTAGACTGAGAATAACTGCGTTAAAAAGCGGACGAGATGTGCCGAACAAGAGCATGTTCAGCACTTTGACACGGTTTTGAACATTGAGTGCTTCGGGCAGCATATCTGACGCTGCGACATTTTCCGCCCTCAAGCAGGGCGAAATGTTAGGAAATTTTTTTATGCGTGTGGTGAATTCTCGTCTCCGTCACCTAAGCAATGAACGGGGAGCGTAACTTGTAACGCTGCATGAAAATAAAAAAATAGAATAATCAACGTGGTGATCATTTTATAGCAACTTAATTATTTCCTGACTAACAGCAGGGTAGCACCTATCTTATGATGGACGTATGGACGCGTGTTATTAATGCGGGAATAAAGTGTGACCATTATTTTTACGTGTGCTGTGCGGAATCGAAGTGCGTGATATTATCCAGGGAAGATCAAAGTTACTCTGCGCCTAGTGGCCCATAAAAAAAAAATTACACGAAGCAAAGCCTCAAATTTTACTTTATTAAAATGTACAGAACCTGCGCGGAGAGTTTATTGTACGCCGCACCGCACCTGTCTTTAGACGAGTGTTTGTTACATCGATTTGCGGTAACGAAAAAGTGGTTATGCGTTCGGCTGCTGAACCGAAAGACTCAGGCTCGATCCCGGCCACTGCGGTCGAATTTCGTTGCAGGCAAAATTCTAGAGGTCCGTGTACAGTGCGACGTCAGTGCACGTTAAAGGACCCCAGGTGGTCGAAATTTGCGGAGCCCTTCACTACGGCCTCCCTCATATAGCCTGAGTTGCTTTGGACGTTAAACCCTCACAAAACAAACCAAACCGAAGGCGTTATTGAGCACTGAAGTGTACAGGCTTTGATTGGATTACACGACGGCAGTCTTGTAATCGTCTAACGGGCAGAGATGTTTGGGATGCAGATGTTCATAGCATTTCAGGGGCAAACATCAGGAAGTCAAGCCTGGGGAATAAACGGAATAACCGCTACCTTCAAAATGCAGTCTCAGCGAACACGTCACTTAAAGCTGTCAGATCCGTTCGGATTGTGCTAGATGCTTCGCCATCCTCTTGAAAGTATTTCTGTAGTTTATTAATTATTGCCGCAGCTGTGCAATGAAAGCCACAGAACCCTGACGAGTTAACAAGCTGAGGAAGAGAATCATAATATATACTAAAGCGCAAAAAGACGAGCACACGAAAGAAAGGCTACACAGAACATGTGCCTTTACGTGTACTCGTATTTTTGCACTTTAGTATCCATTATGATTCTATACCAACTCGACACGTCTATTAATGTATGACGACTAAATACCATGTGTTCCAGGCAAGACTTTGACTAATTTTTAAAAATAGGCTTTGTGGGGCAAAAATAGGGCTTTTGCGGCATAGTATTGCATGTGTCGGTGGACACCAGAAAATTGGTGATTCGTTTTAAGTAGTAAGGTGGTTAACTAATTTTTAATAATCAACTTCTTAACTATTAGAGTTAGGCACCTAGTTGCAATCAGAGATTAGTAGCCGGTTGTTAGTAATAGCCGTATCAGTTTTCAGAATTTAGAAAACGCGATTATCCTCGGTGCTGTGGCTCGACAAAATTTGGCTACATCGTGCCAAGATGCATGCGCTTTCGAAATGCATGCAGGCAAAGCAATCTTTCCTGTGCATGTAACTGTGCAGGTGGCTGTGCAAAAAAGCCAAACTTTCTCGAGCCACAGCGCCAAGGGTAATCGCGTTTTCTAAATTCTAAAAACTGATACGGCAACGATCGGCTACATATCTCTGTCGTATATCTAACTATGCACATTCATTCATACCACATACTATAACTGACAGGAACGCTCTGCCTTCACATGTTGCTACCGTCACTGATGCGGACGAATTTTATAACCTATCCACTATCCACTGCAACTATCCCTGCTTAAATTTTTTGGGTTCATTGTTAACTTACTTGTGCAGTAAGTCTCTGTCTTGTGTTTTTGTTATTGATGATTCTCGTTTTATTTTCATGCTGTTGCTTGTGAGACATTGTATAACTTGTATTAACGTTACTGTCTGCTGCTCTGTTCATATTTCTGTTTTTGGCCTTTACTCCAATGTTCAATTTTGCGTTTTGTATTCTTCTTGCAAATACTCATGTGCTTTATCTGTTTTGTTGTAGTTTCTTGAAGTTGTCGTTTATTTGTTTACTTTTGATTACATGCCAATACCCTTCCCCCCCCCCCCCCCCCCAATGTAATACCCTCGAACTGAGGACCCTTAGAGGTATTTTGTATAAATAAATAAATAAATAAATTGCAACTAGGCGCCTAACTCTAACACTTGAGAAGTTAATTATTAAAAAATGGTTAACGAGCTTACTGCTTAAAACGACCCACCGGTTTCTGGTGTCCTCAAACATTGGTAATACTATGCTGAAAAAGCCATATTTTTACCTCAAAAAACCTATTTTTGAGAATTACTTGAAGCCTTCCCTGAAACACCTGGTAGAGCACATATTGAACGCTTCTTTTGATATCTGCAATCTTAATTCCTGAAATTTGATTGTGTTTCTCGCGTACCATTTTTATTGTACTCTTTTTATTTACCAAATACAGCGGATCTAGCAGGAGGGGCAAGAAGATGAGAATATGGCACAACATGAATTCAAAGCAGTGCCTATTCACCACCACACGAAAACTGTTATCTCAAAACGTTGGACGTCTTACACACAATGAACGCTCGGACAACTTTGCCAGTCAACGCGTGCCGAAAACTCCATTCCACTGTTTTTGAACACCCGACAAGTGTAACCCAGGGGCTGTTTTTATTTGTTTATTTATTTTATTCGTTTAGAGCATACTGCAGGCCCAGTGAAGGGCCCTTGCAGGTGAGGCATCATGAGAAGGACAAAACAAAGAGTACAAAGCAAAATATGAACAAAAACGGAAATTCAATGAACGGCCTGACCTAAGGCATCAGATTCAACGAGTGATGATAAAGGTAGCCTATTGCGTTCGGTTATGGGGCCGGGGAAAAAAATGGCAGTGGCTTAGCTGCGGTTAAGCCTGGATATACAAGCTAAAAGGTTCAGTTACGCTTGGTTTGACGTCATGGCTGTCGCAGTTCGCGCACAATGCACTGGGAGCACCCCGATAACGGTGGAGGCATTCGGCCGTCCACACACTGCCTGTACGGAGGCGGAGGAGGAGAAGCGCGTGTAGTGAATACGGCGCTGTCTTCGAAGGTTGCTTTCGAGACATGTGCTGTGGTGTCCATTCCTTTCGGGTGTACACCAAGTTATGAGAGACAGGCATTTCCTTTCCTTAAAACCAATTTTCATTTCATTTCATTTTCCTTAAGGCCCTTACGGCGCGGTTCGGGTATCCACCGAGATATGAGAGAGACGCGTTGTTTCTCTTCCTTGAAACCAATTTTCTTTTCATTTTCGTTTCCTTACGGCGCTTCGGGTGTCCACCGAGATATGAGAGTTTCCTGGTCCACTGTTTGTCTTTTATTTATTTTTATTTCTTCAATTTCTTTTTTTATTCTCGTTTCTGTGCTTACTTTTATTCTTTTTTTTATTACGGAGTCGGTGGCCACCTGCGCAGCGCGTGACGCCGCTCGGTTTCGCGCATGCGCAGAAGAGGCAAATCTGGCCTCCGGCTCACGCGAAGCGCGGTGTTGACGAGCCTAGTGAAGCTTTTCGCTTCAAAAAACCTTGAAGATGTTGGTTATGACAAAGTAAGATGTTAGTGATTGAGTGTGCCTGTTTCTTGTTAACAACGTTATCGGTTTAAGATACAAGTCTGGAGCCATTGGCAATTTCTTATTTTTTAGCAGAAAGAGAAATTTTAACGTTTGTACTCTGCGCCGAATTTCAAGGGACTGTTTAATATTGTTACATTAGGCGGTGCATGCATAAGGAAGGAAGAAGAAGAAGCTCTTGAGTTTTTGTGAAGAAGACGACGGTCGAGCAGTGTCGGCTGGTGCCTGCAGTAAACGCCTGTGGTTTTAAAGCCCTGTTTTCCGTGTCCGCTCTCTGCAATCCCAAGCGGAACTACCCCGTAACATCTTGGTGGAGGTTACGGGGTACGGCTGTCAACGCCGGAAAAAGCCATTAGTTTTACCAGCTGGACTTCTCCAGCCGATCGACATCCCCATAGACCCATTTTCTCGCGTGGGTCTGGACCTTCTAGGGCCTTTTCCGCTCTCCGCATCGGGGAACAAATGGATTGCGGTGGCCACTGATTACACCACACGCTACGCGGTCACACGAGCAATACCAACCAGTTGTGCAACCGATGTCGCTGCTTTCCTCCTCAACGACGTTATACTCATCCATGGAGCTCCCCGCCAACTGCTCACCGACCGTGGCCGTTGCTTTCTTGCGCGTATCGTCGACGAGATCCTACGGTTGTGCAACGTTCGTCATTCTTTCACGACTGCCTACCATCCACAGACGAACGGGCTTACCGAACGCCTTAACCGGACATTGACTGATATGCTGTCTATGTACGTGTCTGATGACCACCGCGACTGGGACATCACGCTGCCATTTGTGACATTTGCATACAATTCGTCACGTCACAACACTTCCGGCTACTCCCCCTTCTATCTTCTATACGGCCGTGACCCTCTGCTTCCATTCGACAGCCTGCTCCCTCCAGTCGCCACTGCCAGCTCATATGCCCGTGACGCCATAGCCCGAGCTGACGTTGCCCGCGTTGTTGCTCGCAACCGACTCACAGCCTCCCAGCACTCCCAGAAACGTCGCTATGATTCCTGTCATCGCAACACCGAGTATTCTTGCGGCTCTCTCGTGCTGCTTTGGACCCCAGCTCGCCGCGTTGGCCTCTCGGAAAAACTTTTGCCACGTTATACAGGCCCCTATCGTATTTTACGACAAGTGACTCCAGTGACATATGAAATTGTGCCCTTGCATCTCGCACGCCATACCTCCACACCTCGCACTGAGACGGTCCATGTTGCACGCCTCAAGCCGTACTACACGGACCCTGGTTTGGACGCTAGTACGCACCGGGGCGGTGCTTTTCAGCCGGCGGGGTAGTGTTACATTAGGCGGTGCATGCATAAGGAAGGAAGAAGAAGAAGCTCTTGAGTTTTTGTGAAGAAGACGACGGTCGAGCAGTGTCGGCTGGTGCCTGCAGTAAACGCCTGTGGTTTTAAAGCCCTGTTTTCCGTGTCCGCTCTCTGCAATCCCAAGCGGAACTACCCCGTAACAATATGTTTAAGCATGAGGGTAGATGGTGATTCTGGGGTACCACATTTAGAAAATATATGCCAAACAGCTCTGCGCGGAATCCTTTTTGCCGAATTGATGTTAGCTTTTGTGTGAGAATCCCCAACAGTGCATGCATACTCAAGTTTTTATCTAATGATGGTGTTATATGCCAAATGTTTGACATTAGAATTAGTTTGTTTTATCTTTGAAAAGCCAGGAGTGCATCGCAAACAGTCACGTTGTTGCTTTCACTCTTCATTTAGAATGTCATTCAAGAATAGTGTGATTTCCATGGATGAATGGTTGGCACGAAATGTTTCCTTTATTTTATTATGCAACCTCTTGCTCGGTTTTGTGTAGACTACGCGCAATACATGTCCACAGCTCGAGGTGGCAATTCATGTGCGTTATCAGCTAGCAAATGTAGAATGAGGCTTCCCGACTGCCGCCGTAAATATAATTTATCAGTCTGATCTCTAGCATTACCAAAGTACTACGAAAGGCATGTTCTATTTGCTCTAATCCGCCTTTTGTTGCGGCTCATTCAAGTAACATTCGTTTCATAGTAACATTTCTTACAATGAGCGGAAGAGCGATGCGTTTTCGCTGTGGAGAGCACGAAATACTAACCTATCCGAGTGACCTACATGTTTTACAAATACGGTAACAGTTTCCAGACACCTAACATGTCTTATAAATAGCCGCTTTATTTCTGCCAGATCTCTATATGTGGGCTTGACAGGAAGTACCATGTACGAGAGAGAAACCGTTCTTTGCGAGAAAAAAAAAGGCCTTCTGAGCATTTTTTCTATTTTTTTGTTGTAAATTCTGTAACGCAGTGGGTCTTCAGCAAAGGCTTACTGTTGTGCTACTGCTGTGGAATCTCATTTATCGACTGCTTAACGTTACATGTACAGATTGTAAAGAAAAGGACATCACGCTTTCTGGCATGTGAGGATGATTTTCTAATATTGCGCTGCAGGCGATGGGAAACACAGTACATCTAAAAACATGATTCAAACAAAACAAGGTAGACAGCAAAGCAATTAGACTAGTATAGATGCATCGTGAAGAAAAAGACTAATATGACTAAACCTAAGGGTGCAGTCCACTCAAGCGCCAGGGAAAGTAAAATTTGAGAGATCTCAGTCACTGTGTAGCAGCAAGTGGTGTAAGTGGTGAAAAGTGCAAGTGTTCCTACTCTGAGGCTCAGCCGTGAGCTGAAGAGGCGAGTAGCGCTTTTGTAGTACACCCAGCTTGGTGGCGCTCGGTGCACGAGCAAGACGCCAGGTCACCAGACTGCGTCTTGGGCCGTCTGGCGCAAGATTCATGGCGCACAAGCATGAATTTGTAGTATATGTAAAGAAACATGGTGAATTAATAGTTAATGCCGTTAAATTTGGCATATTGGTTAAGGTTAGATAAATATAAAGAAATACCGAGCATGGCACCTGCCACCACCACGTTTCAAATGGGACGCTCCTAACACACACACACACACACACACACACACACACACACACACACACACACACACACACACACACACACACACACACACACACACACACACACACACACACACACACACACACACACACACACACACACACACACACACACACACACACACACACACACACGCACGCACGCACGCACGCACGCACGCACGCACGCACGCACGCACGTACGTATGTACGTATAGTCTTTGTCAAAAGTAACCAGGCTGCATGGTTTGCTTCTAGCTCGTACAGTGGAACCCTTACAGCATCCCTGAAGCTGAAATGGTCGTTAAAGGTAAGGACTGCGGGTCTTCTTACCTTCCAACACGTTTTGATCTTTAGGAAAGCCACAAGGGCTCCACTATACAAGCTAGAAGCAAACCATGCAGCCTGGTTACTTTTGACAGGCTGTACGTACGTACGTACGACCAATAAATATGCCTAACATATTCTTTCTTTGGTCTCACGTGCGCCGGTTGTTTCGCTGCAGAGCATTGCGCGCATGAACCGAGCAAGATCAATCATTGAATGATAATGGTGTCATAACCGCTGCGATTACTAACCACAACGACTACTGCGGTAACGACCACTAATTATAGGTTGTTACATTGGAGAAGTGCATCAACAATACGCACAAAAATGTGCAGTCATGCAAGGTGCTCCTGAAACATGTCCTTGTCTGATATGCGAAGTGAATGATCGCAGGGCTTGCAGGAAAAAAGCAAGGAATTACTAAAATACACAAAAACATAAATAACGTCAAATGAAAGTACTGGTCATTTTCTTTTAGTTGACCGAACATCCACTCGCAAACTTGCTACTAGCAGTATGATCGAAGATGGGAAGCTATACCTTGGCTGCATGTTTGGAGCAGATTCCCTTGATGGCGAACGAACGTTTTTAAGCCTCGCAATAGGTAATGCTAACGATGCGCACTAGTCAACGACAGGTGCAACGCTCCTCCGGAAGAAAAAAAATGGACGGTCATAAGTGGGTGATTTTGCTGGCCGACCGCAACCGTGCTTGAATTTCGACGTTGCCGAGGGATGTCACGTGGTGTTCTTAACTACATCATGCCGTGTGGAGCGCTGGCGTCAACTCTATGCCATGACTGCAGATGGCGCATTCTCCCCGCTGCCCGGCCCAAGTAGCGCTCATGGCAGAAGGCAACATCGTGAGAAACATCCTTCCTTGATTACAATCTTGCGTAACATCCTGTTATCCTGGATAATCTTCCTTGATATTTTGATTAAGGCATTCGACAGTGATAGCGTTGCTCTCAGCCCTAGAGAAAGTTTCTTTGGGAGCTATTGTTGTACAATTAATTTCCCGCAATTTCATAAATACCCCTTAGAGTTGTGCGGCTAATATATCAAGATTTGTCAGCACCGACTACTGGTATGTAGTAATATAACACCCTGACCACGACCGCTGTATGACCAAGTTTATTTGGCGTGAAATAAAGAGCGTCGTTGATTCTATCGAAGTCAGTGGAGTCACGGATCGAAAGCTGTGACAACGTTATGACGAACAGCTTTGTTGCCTTTTAGCGCTTTCCCGTAAAAGACACGCTCTCTTTCCGGCAAGGAGGTCGCGCTGCTCTCCGGTGAAGCCTCCCTTTTTCGGCACCAATCGTCAGGCGAACGGCGAGTATGAACTCTTGGTGTGGCTGGTGGCGTCAGATCATTATTCATCTTTCAAACAGCTCGCGAACGCACGCCATACCTAAATAGCTCGACAGGGCGTTGCACGCGTTCGCTGCCTGCCACAGCTCATCCGGGGCAGTTCGTGAATGGAAACGATATATGGTGTGCCTGCTATCGACATTTCTTCCTTGCTCTATGTAATCAAAGTTCACATGTGCGCCAATGATATCGCAACTGGCCTCACGCGATCGGTACGAGTGAATGTAAAAATGAGGGTGGGTTTAGCGGGGTCCCGTAGCAGCAGTGTACGAACGACTGGAGAGCTCAGAATAGCACTTATTAGAGGTTCATTTGTCTTAGCATGCGTTACATGCTGTAAATTCATAGAAGTGATGGTTCGGACTGTATATAATTTATGCTTTGAGTTCATCATCTATCATCGAGCTTTGTTACTCCCTAGCGTAGGGCGCCTACGCCAACTGGCGCTTCCATGGGTTTCGTCGTTAACACTTCTCGGGTAATAGCGTTGAAAGTATTTACTTCAGGCAACCCGAACACGGCCTAACCGTTACAAGTTCGCAGTGCTATAGCTAAACTGATGCTGATGGTTCTTGCGTTAGCGCTACCGTGATTAATTAATGCCAGGCTTATTCAGAACATCGAGTTCTTTCTGTTAAAACAATGATGTAGCGTTGTTCGACAAGATGGTATATGCTATACTATGGACTAACTGGTTATTCGAGCTGCAACAAACTAATAGTTCGTAGCATTGACATGAACACAATAATTGGAAAGCACTGCACTTGTGCCCTCCCGACAGCCTAATTTTGTTAGCACTCGTGTGTGAGGGTGTGGTTACTTTTACGTTATGCGGTTACTCGTTAGCAGCATCGAGTCTGTTTCTCACATTTAACATTTGAAGGAATTAGTAACGCGTTTTCTCCATCATAGGAGCGCCCAAAAAATCTCAAACTACTCGAATCAGGTAATAAGCATCGGCACGCCGTCGTCGCTGTAGTGATTACCATGATTGTATGCGGTGTACTATAGAGGACAAACGTTTGTGGGACGCGAGTTATTGGAAAAACGTCTATTGTAGCTCCACCTCGCTACCCAGTGGATTCATATTTTATGAATGTATTAAAGACCTAAATGCTCCTTCCTCTGGTGACAATATCAGGTGACTGGTAAGCGGGAGCTACAATAAGCGTTTTTCCAAGAACTCGTGTCCCGCAAACTTTTGTCCACGATAGTGCTTAACAGTCTCTAAGCTGTTAGTTAGTGCTGAGGGTGTTAGTCAAGTTGGCCTGACAGTTCTATGGACTCCTATCGGTGGAAGCGCTCCTATTGGCAGGACAGTACTTTCTAACCAACGTTTCATACGGTAGCTGTGTTAAACAGTGAGCCCGACTCTTGAATAACATGTCAGTTAAATACATGCTCCGTTACTCTACACGGAGAAAGCTTGTAATACTCGTGACATTGCTTATTTTGAATCGAGGACGACAATTTGGTGTCCTTCGCCCCCAGAGAATATAAGCCCTTAGACATTGTTTACGTTGGTTGCACCGCCGATGAAGGGAGCGACTCATTGCGGTGGGCGCAGCTGCACATGCAGGCTCTTCGCAGTCTTGCTTAGCCAAATTCTCTAAGTCTGACTTTATGGCATGCAACTAAATACGGCTTTGAACTACTGCTACATTGATAATTACTCAATGCGTGCGTGGATTAACATCAGTTGTTTCACGAAACCTTTCATTAAGACTTCACCATCAGTGAGCGGTATTATGCCAAGGCTCCTGGAAAGCCTGCTTTCTGTGATCGCCCTCCGAGTAACGCCGGCTAGAGCGCGGGAAACCCGAGAACTGTTAGCAAAGCCGCAATATTCGTGACGGCTTGGCTTCGATTCTAGTCAGTAACAACGGCTGCGGTGGCGTCGTCCCTTTTGTTGCAAGCCAATTCGGCGGGGCTCGAGTCTCGCTCGTCGACTGCGGCAGCCAGACGATGCCGGGGGAGGGCAAAGGTCTTTATCTTCGCTGTGCTCGCACCGGCGGCGGCAGGGAGAGAAAGGGGTTCTTTCCCACGTGCTGCTGCAGACAGAACACTACGACCTCCTCAGGACCAGGTAACCTTCCTGGAAAGGGGGCGTCTCCAGGCTAATCAGGGTCATCGTCCGATTCCCGCGGTGCTGCTTGACATAGTAGTGAATTCCCGTCGAAGCTAGAACTACTTCGTCATGGTGGCTTCATCGCCATCGCCACCGAGAGTGCTGCGAGAGGGAACCGGTGTCGCAGCCTGCTATGCCCACCTCCTCTCTAGACGTCGCGTGCGTTCAGCCCATTGGACGCTTTTGAGTAAACTGTTGTCTTCATCTGCCGCCGCGGTGGCTCAGTGGCTATGGTGCTCGGCTGCTGACCCGAAAGACGCGGGTTCGATCCCGGCCGCGGCGGCTGGAATTTCTTTGGAGGAGAAATTCTAGAGGCCCGTGTGCTGTGCGATGTCAGTGCACGTTAAAGAACCCCAGGTGGTCGAAATTTCCGGAGCCCTCCACTACGGCGTCTCTCATAGCCTCAGTCGCTTTGGGACGTTAAACCCCATAAACCTAAACCTGTTGTCTTCATCTAGCGACCTAGGGATAAAGCAGGCTTTAGAAAAGAGCAGTGTTGTGTGGGCTAACCAGTTCCTCAGGACTTTCTTGCCTCCCTTATCTTTCTTCTCCCGTTTTTACTTGTAATGTGTCTGTCATGTAAATAGTTTGTACAAAGTTTTCTCGTTTCCTCATCCTAACCAAGTCTCCGACTTCCTCGTCCCTCCTCCGGCCCGACCGCGCTACCTGAATCCCAACAGCGGTGACTGGATATTGCATCCACGTTTCGCGACCCTTCGCGCTGGCCGCTTGCGACGTGGAGAACCCGAAAATATCACTCTTATTTTTGCACGAAGCGCGGTGTTGATTGTGGACACAGGAGCCCTATACCTTCAATAAAAAGCTACATTTTGCTCCATTCCCAATATTTGTTTTGTCGTGTTGTTCGTGACGCAGGTGGGAGTTTATAAGAAACTGTTTTTCTTAGTATTGTCTGCTTCAAGGAGCTGCCTTTCTACCACACGCACTTGTCCGTATACCTGGGCACGCGCCTTGGGAGCTCACTTGGACAAGTTGCACCAGTGGTCTGGCGGCTCTATACGCGAGCGTCGCGCTTTCGCATGAGAGAAACACGACGGCTGCTGCAAAAAGCGCCGCAAGCCGATGACGACGAGATTTTAATGCAGGAATGCATTTTACATTTTCTTTCTCCGCAGATTTCGTCCGTCCGTTCATGCGCCCACACCACGGAAAAATGGCCGTCTCCAACTAGGCCACTAGCACTGCCACGTGCAGACAGAAGGGAGTCGATGGAAGTAGATGCCAAAGAAAATATTAAAAGAAAAGGCGCGTCGCAGTAATGAGGTCTTCCTAAGTGATTCGTGCAGGTCGTAGAAGCTCATACAAAGGCACTGTGATAGTTAGCTTGTAATTAGTGCGATATTAACAACAACAGCATTGCTAAAAGCGGGCTCTAATTTCGAACGCAGCGAAGCTCAAGAAGAAAAGCAAGGGTTTATATGAAAGATACAGACCGGGAGGTAAATTTTATCCGCTTATGAATGCGCAGTATCTTTATGAGATGACCAAAGAGGGACTGCTTAGAAACGCTGCAGCTTTTTTTTATCCTTTTGGAGCACGCAGAGTGTCCTTCCTTGTGATGCGTTCACTGTTGAGTTCGAACACAAGTTCGTAGCCTCCCTCGCGCGTGCTTGTAGTGCCCACGTTTCCCTCTTCAAGTGTGGTAGTTTTTGCGCGTCTGGTTGGCTCGTTACAAGGGGAGAAAGGCGGCAGTAAATAAAATTAAAAACGAAAGCTTGCGCCTGCACGCCGATGATAGGCAGTCATTATATGCGGACATGTACATGCTGCGTCACTGCTGGGTGCTTACAAGTGACGTAACGAAAACAAGCGCATTAAGGTTTGTTTAGCGACAACCTTCCTTTTGTTGTTCGTTGTGTATGCGTGAAATCAGAAACTGGAGGGGACACGTAAGCCCCGCCTCTTTATCATCATAGCGTTGATGGGTTAGGGACCGTATATGCGAAATGGGTCAGTCTCTACATTCATAGATCGTTAGGAGTCGTCATACCATTCCTGGTGCAGTGGCGCAGCAGTTAAGCGATGCGCCACTGCCCCGGCAGGTGGCTGTTTCATGTATAGCCATTGCTGGGGCTTGTGAGACCCAGGCTGCCCTTCCCGAGTAACCTCTCGCGACCAATCATTTATTTAACTCCAACCTGCGACTGTGCATAGGTTGTGCTGAAGTCACATGGCCACGTGACCTAGGTGGCCCATATGTCACCTGGGTGGGCCACATAGGTTGCTTCTCTGGGGAGTTTTCATTCGCACCGCCGACGGCGGCGTTGACGACGCCGGGGTTTCCTTAAAGCTATCGCCTTAAAAATTTGGAGGGCACTTAAGCTCCGTCTTAAGGGTACGGCGCAATGGCGTTAATGGTTCCCTTCAGCGGCCTGGGGCCCTCTTTGCATATCACTTCGCAGACACCAACATTGTCGGAAAAGACACAATGCCTCCCTTTAACCAAGTCGAACAAACTTAACTCTTGGCCTAGGGGTAGCCTGTCTGACTCACGACCCAAGGGTCACAGGTTCAGTTCCCATCTAAGTACCCTGATATTCTCTTCAGCGCAGTTTAATATACTCCTTCTTACATACCACAATGACGTTTCAGTCATATGGCGACCTTATAATCCCAATTTGTCTAATTTTTTAATCACTTTTCAATTCCGCCGCTCCACCTGTGACGTCACGACCCTCTCAACCAGTCCGGGTTTTCTGGTCAGGCCAACGCAAACTACGACGCCGGGTTCTCCGCTGAACGAGACCCTGAACGCTCGTTAAAACAGTGAATAGCTCGCATGCATTCCTGCAGTGAGGTAACCTAAGCGCAGAACGGTTCAGACCGCAAATTTTTTCCGTGCTTGCGCTTCAACAAATAATGGACTAATCTTTCGAAATGGCATATCTTTCGAAAGAACGGTGATAACTTAATGCGCATGAAATGGTGCGAAATAAGTAGGCCGCAAGAAAATAAAACAAACAGAGAAAAATAAAGTGAGGGAAGGACTTGTCGCCACAAACTATTTTCATATATATACCTAACACGGTCTTCAGTTTATCTTCAGCGCCATTTCGGACACTTTATAGATAATGCCCTTGTTAACAGTTGCTGCATTTTGTGGTTTCCGTGCATTACAAAAAGAACACCAAGCAGGAAGTAAGGCCTAGCATTTCTCAACAAGTAGGGCGTGATGACCTGCTCTTGCGAGCCGATCGGCTTGACTTCATTACGACACCAGGAAAATACAGAACACCCTTGTTGCGTGACGTACGGAATACGATCAGTCGCTGGGCTCCAAAGCCCCAAAATAGAGTGAGAATATCGTCTCAAAGCGATTTACTGCCAAAAATAAAGTGGGTAGTCTTGCAAAGTACTCCTAGCTTTAACGCACGGAAAGTAATGGCAAAACGTTTATCGTACTTCGCCCCGAACGAAAATTACCCTCCACATCGTTTTTATCCAGGCTGGCTCGCCGAACCATGCAAGGCCATTTAGCCTTACCTTTATTTTCGAAGAAAAGCAGTTTGTTTTATGAGGAAACCCGTGCCCTCTGAAAGTGCTTAAATCGTCTGTTGCCCGAGGCGATTTGAAGTAGTTTAAAGGGTCGATAACACAAGCAACTCTCATGTGAACCTGCAAATGATATTTTTTTTTTCATTGCCTGAATAAAGTTACACATTTCAGACTAAATCACAGCACCACAGTAAGCCAAACTAAGCGATACTTTGAAATTATTGCTTTCACTGAAACAAACTCGATTGAAATGCTGGTGAACGTACAGAAGTGAAGGTAGCTTATTCAAAGAGGCCTGTTTCTCCGAAAAGGGAGCGCTTCAGTTAGATACACGAGGAGATTCTCTGAAATCTCCTCTTCATTGTGAGTGTTTGAGGAGCCAATTAAGACGCCAGGCATGCTTTGCAAAGAACCACGTCTCGAGTTATCGCTCTCAAAGCGATGATAAAAGAATCAACCTGATGTGGGCGGATCCTCCAGGGAGAGAAAGAGCGTGAGGATACAGTTGCGTAGTTGACGCTGTTGATGCATTTGTGCCGAAACAAATGCTCATGAGGTGATACCGACGTCGAATTGCATCAGTGACTGCATACTGAGGCGAAATCCGCGCTTACTTTCGGTACGGGCGGTCGTAGCAGCGCGCACGCTCATTCAGCAAAGCTAAGGAGAGAGACAGTGCGACACAGTTGCAGGCATCAAATTTATTTCTTCATTACGTTTGACGGAACTCGCTCTTGCTTGCTGCTTTGCCAGCGCGCTAAACTCACACTTGCATGCGGAGACTACGGAATAGTGGCGCGCTGCCGTTTTTTTTTTTTTTGTGTGTGTCTCGCATCGTCCAATAAAAAAACTCCTTGGATCACGCGAGAAATAATACATTTGAAAAGAAAAATCAAACGTCTGAAGCGTGGGGGTGCCTGTCGAAATATAGTTAAAATACATCAGGCTAACTTCACAAGCGCTTTGCGCCAGGCTAAACAAAATTACTTTCAGCATAGCCTGCCAAATTTTCTTCGTGACTCACTACATAAGTTCTGGAAATTTTTATCGAAAAAGAAAAAAACAATTACGCGCATTTCATGTCAAGGTGTGCAGCTTGCTGATAAATCGCAAATCTCTGAGGCATTCAATAAGTATTTTCAGAGTGTGTTTTCCCATCATGGTTTATTTGTTCAACCCAGTACCATGTCTCCCAACTCGACCCCCGACATTGTTTCTTCATCTGGCGTATTCTCCATGCTACTTAACCTCAAACCTAAAGCGTCCGCTGGACCTGACGGGATACCAAATATATTTTTGCGCCGTTATGCAGAATCCATCACAGAGTTCCTGGTTGTTATTTTCCGCAAATCATTTGAAACAGGAAACATTCCTTCCGACTGGAGGAAAGCGCGGATTGTGCCCGTGCTGAAAAAGGGTGATCCTGCCTTGATTGCTAATTATCATTCCATATCAATAACTTCCACATGTTGCAAACTTGCTGAGCATATCATAGCTAACTACATAACTACATTTCTAAACGATAACAAGGTATTTACCCCCCATCAGCACGGGTTTCGAAAAGGCTTTTCCACTGTCACTCAGCTAACTTCTGTCATTCATACTTTTGAAAGTGTACTAAATAGCGCTGGTCAAATGGATGTTATTTTTTTAGACTTCAGCAAAGCCTTTGATGTTATTTCTCATGCCAAACTAATTTACAAACTTGAACTTATTGGTCTTCCTAATTTCATAATTCGTCGGATTTCCTCATACCTTTCTCACCGCACACAATTTGTTTGTATTGATGATTGCTATTCAAACCACCTGCCGGTCACTTCAGGCGTCCCACAGGGAAGCGTCCTCGGACCTCTCCTCTTTTTGATATATATCAATGACATTATTAACGTTATAACTACCCCTGTTCAAATTAGATTATTTGCAGATGACTGCGTTTTATTTCACCAAATTACTTGCCAAGATGATCAAGTTTTACTAAACTCCAATCTTCAGAACATACATACATGGTGTAATAAATGGGACATGAAGCTAAATTTAGAGAAAACAGTATACATGACGATAACTAACAAAAAGGCTTCCTTCTCATTTCCTTACAATATTTCATCTCACCTTCTGACCGAAGTCAGCGAGTACAAGTATCTAGGAGTTACAATAACGAAAAACCTTAGCTGGAATAAACATGTATGAAACGTATGCTCCTCAGCCTTTCGTAAACTCTGCTTTCTTAGACATAAACTAAAACTTGCCCCACCTGAACTTAAAAAATTAACCTACTTTTCAATAATAAGACCATCACTAGAATATGCGTGCACCGTCTGGGATCCCTACACTAAACGTAACATCGAGGCCCTTGAAATGATTCAACGCAAAGCCGTCCGTTTTATTTTTTCAAAGTATCGTGTAACTGACTCACCAACGACCCTCATGCGAACTCACGGTATTGAAACATTACAGCTGCGCCGGAAAATTCAAAGACTGAAACTACTTTTCTTACTAAAAAACCATAAACTGTCTATGAATGCAGACCCCTTCCTTAAACTTAACACTACGCGCCAAACACGAAATCATCATACACAATCATTAACCCCTTACAGTGCTAGGATTAACGCCTTTAAATACTCATTTTTTCCACGCACCATTGAGGAGTGGAACAGGTGTCCGCCAGATCTCTTAACCAGAGCTGATTCTTTTGACTCAATGTTTTCTTCACAGCATTTAATTTGAGAGCCATTTATTTCTACGTTTACTTTTTGTATTTTGCATCTGAGCCTTGTATTTATTGCTGTATTTTGTGTTACAACTTGTATTTAACATTTTTCAATTTTGCTAAACCTGTTCTTTTTTGCATATATTATGTATTCGCCCCTCCTGCTTGGGCCTACTGTAGGCCTGCAGTATGTTCTAAATAAATAAATAAATAAATAAATAAATAAATAAATAAATAAATAAATAAATTTCCTCAGTAATGCTGTAATTTTGCTTTTGACTAGAAACGCTACGATTCGCTCGTGCTTTCAATGCATTTCACTTTCTCTCTCTTTTGAAGCATTTAGTTCGCTTAACGCTACAGGAATGACAGGTAGCCATATGTGAACTGTGAACACTCGCCATTTACTGGGTACAGCTATTGACGGTAAACGATGCCAACACAGCGTGTCCTTTGAACTAGGGGACGAATTATCGTGCGCTTCTGCGCAGAGTATGTGCAATAGCCTTCTCGGCAAATTTTTCACTTGTTATTCCAACCGCAGCGTTCGCAAGACTCCGCAGAGAGCACCATGTAGAGTCATCATGCAGTTGCTGACGCATATTAGTAAGGGGAATGCAACTTGATACGCGATATGAAAGTGCAGTAAGCATACAGCGCGCTTCCTTATTCCGCTGCCGTAGAAGTACGACAGTGGTGCCATACTACTTTTGGCGTATACTTCTCGCCTCAGTGATGTTCAAAAGTCAAGCGCACTTAACACGCTCCCTGCTCTTGATAACACATTTGCTGTAACAGCTACAGGCTTCAGAAGGCATGAATCAGCTTAGGGGTGAAAAGAATGAAAACGAATTGCTCTGTATTTTGTCGCTAGAAGACCTCTTTGCGGCTCTTTCCTCTTCAGTGGTTCTCCCCTCCATCCGGATTGAAAACGAACGATGGGCCTCCTGCTTTCAACAAGAACACACTGTCACTTTTGTGAACACTGACGCCGCGTGTGACAGTATGTCGCCCGCAGCCATGTCGCGGATGCCCAGTTGGAGCTGTGAGTAGATAAAAGATGCTTTGGCAGTGAAAGGCTTCCCATTTTCAACGGCTTCCTCTCTCTTTGTCACAACAAGTTGTTTTCCGACGGCGTTTGTCTTTCTTGTTTCACAATCAGTGCCATTTGAAGGATGACCCCTGGCAGGTCTTGTGACGGCGTTGGAGTAAAAACTAGCAGAACTGCAAGAGCAAACGTTAAGCCCAGCTTTATTGTTCCTACAGATAACTCAGGAGCTTATTTTTTTTTTGTATAGAATCGTCGAAAAGCTAGACTGCTGAAAGACATAATAATCACCGTAAAATATACAATTTTTGCACGCAAGAACCCACGTGCACGACGAACACATGTCACTCGGTGGCGTACGTGTCACATGTCATTCCCTGTTTCACCAAGCAACGAGCGGCGGCTCTGTCTGTCGCTGCCCGCCACGCAACCCAGAAGCGTGGAACTGTTGACGCCAATTCAAGCAGATAGGTTGCCTCCTTTCTGGTTACGCTGCAGCACGTCAGCAGATGCCGGCCATCGTCTAGGCGCTGAAAAGGGCACAACAGGCCTTTCCATAACGTGCTGTCCATAACATTCACTTTTTGTAACGTCCGCCGCTGAATGATACGTGCTCGTGAGTGCCGCTGCCTTCGTTTTCCGACAGCTCACGTCCACAGCAGGGCAAAGGCCTCTGTCCTGTATTTCGAATTAACCCTGTCTTTTGCCAGCTGCAGCCACCGTATCCCCTGCAAACTTCTTAATCTCATCCGCCCACGCTTTATAGGAGACCTAAATTCTTCGCACCGAAACATCAAGTGCTTTTGAGAAGTATAAAAACTGATATAGCTATCACTGACGACCACCCACAAATCTCTGAGTATAACGAGCTGTATAGCAACAATACTTCACAGTTAACTTTCGGATTTCCAACAAAATGTTATTCGCTTGCACATTGCGCCTGCTTCCTGACGTCCGCTGCTGATGAAAAACTATGACGATGAATCATCTTTTTACCTCGAAAATATTATTGCGAAAAATTGCTGGAAGCCTTCGGTTAAACACCCGGTATAACCTCGGACGGTTCAGATGTCCCGAAGGCTGAAATCCCACTCGACTTGTGTTTACAATCACTCCTGTTTTCATCTTCAGTGGGCTCAGTGTCGCTTTTAAGAAGAAGCGCTTTTAACGCCTCTCGCTATAGACCACAAAAAGCCAAAATTTCGGTGATGGAATAAGAAGTGCGTATAAAATCCGCCATCGCAGAAAACAGGAAATAAGCGAAGTCAAGTATTGTGCTTAGAAAGCAAAACAAAGCCCTGGCGCTACGCAGTAGAAAATAAGACAGAAGACGGAGACCTAACAAAGGAGCCGAGAAGAAGAGGCGCAAAATGGCAATAGAAGGTACAAAACGGCGCTCGTCGGTCGCGGGAAGGAAAACCTTGGTTTCTGTGCCCGAAGCGTTTCTTTATTGTTGCGGAACAGACTGTCGGAACGAATTCATTTCTCAGCTCTCTTTTAAACCTTGCAGTATCGAGACCGCGGGCCGGACTCCACAAAGCAGAACTAGGGGCGGGCGGGAAAGGAGAAATGCTCATATGAGCGTGGAAAAGAAAACAAATGTGCACTCCGGCAGCTATAAAACGGCAAGAGCGATACGCGTCGCGGAAACAAGAGCAGGGGACGACTTTGACTAAGTCACCGACTGAAGTGGAGGCGTGGCTCCTTATACCGGCGGCTCGGTCGTTGGCGTCGTCGGTGCGGGGCGGTCGCGCCGCTGTGCCAAGTCTGCCGAGCCATCTTGGCCCGGAGCGCGCGGCCGAATAAGGGATGGCCTCCCTCATTTGGTTCCGATGCCGCCCTTTGATTAATTATAAAAGCGCTACGCCCCGCCATATCTCCTTCTTGTTAGTGTGTCACTGCCGCTGTCGGCCCGCTCCTTTTTCTTCTTTGCCTCCCCCCCCCCCCCCCCCCCCCCCTTACCCCATTCGAACCTTCGCGGACAAATCGCGTGCTCTCCTTCCTCTAGTCTTGTGTGTGTGCGTCCCTTTCGCTTTCCTTACCTTAGCCGGCGCAGGCCTTTCTGGAGAGCGAGCCTCAGGGACCAAGAAAGTAAGGAGCAAAGAAAAGGCCCAACGAAGCACCGCTCGTTCGTGCGGGCCCGAGGAGAATGGCGTCGGCCGAATGTTTTGTTTCTGAGAAATTTTTTTTATCTATTTACTGTAAGCGAAACGTTTCTGGCTCTCCACAGCACTGCATCGCGAGATCCTTCGGAAAAAAGAGCCCCGGAGCAGGATTCACAAAGCTTTTCTAGCGTAAGCCTGGGTGGTGGTTGGCCGGTTCCCTTGGTCACTGTGTTCTGCGTATACAGTATACATAACACACCTCATAGGTACATATGAGGTGTGTTTTTTCCTGTTTAACCCAAAGGACTTTCCGGGTATCATAAATTAAGCGTGTGTTTGTAAGGGGGGGGGGGGGGGGTAAAATTCAGGTAAAGTGGGTAAGCATTGAAACACAAATCCCCCGTGTTACTTACGCACATTCTATCTCAAAGGTTGCCATGCCACCGAGCTCGCATCTGTCCTCTGCAGTGCTGCTCGCATAGCATCCCCAGCGCTGTGAATCTCTGAGGACGAGGAGAACTTCTGTCCTGAGTAGTTTAGAGCATTGAAGAGCCACGAGTGCTGCCATATCTCCGCTACACGACACAACAGGGTACTCAGGTTTTTGGCCCCCTTTGAGAAGGGTTTTGGTAAGGCGTTGGAGTGTGTGAAACGTTTGGCTTAGCTGCATGAACCACGCCCAGGCTGCTCAAAGACAACAGCATTGCGGAAAGCTACAAATGAGCTCTTCCATGGGGAGGGAGGAGGTGTGAGAGGAAAAAAGTGGGATGATTGTATGGCGTGAAAACAAATACAGGTCGTTTTTTTAGCTTTTTTTTCAGTGTTAGAGTAACAACCATGGACCTGACAACAGGACATACAGGGCTGTTCATATAGCCGGGTGTTATAAGAGCGCAATGAACTGAGAGGGTCTGTGCTGGGCGGACATATGTTGCTGGGCCCTCCACTCAGGAAAAAAAAAAAAAAAATTCTTCAAGCGCCTTGAGCCGTGGTCCCAAAGCGTTGGA